>NC_057802.1:459651384-459682452 GCF_018294505.1 Triticum aestivum | reverse complement strand
GAGGAATTTGTGGGTGAGGAAATTCCTTAGCGAAGAACTACTTGCAGCGGAATAAGTACTCAGAAGTATGCATAGCAGAGCACAAGCATAGTCATTATGATGAAATGAAAACAAGCACAAAGTACAGAAAGCGTAAACACAGGATAACACATGATGAAGACAAACAGACTGAGGGAATTGAGAAAGTCAAAGTCTTCAAACACAGATATGAACAATTGCACAACACAGGGATGAGGAAATGAAAGATTTGAGGAAATGGAACCAGTTGGCTTGGTGAAGACAATGATTTGGTAGACCAGTTCCAACTGCTGTCTCAGTTGTACATCTGGTTGGAGCGGCTTGGTATTTAAACCTGAGGACACCCAGTCCCGGACACACAGTCCTCACCGTATTCTCCTTGAACTAAGGTCACACAGACCTCGTCCAATCACTCGTGGTAAGTCTTCAGGTGACTTCCAAACCTTCACAAACTCGGTCACTCGGCGATCCACAATTTCCTCTTGGATGCTCTAGACCATGACGCCTAACCGTCTGGAAGAAGCACAGTCTTCAAAGGTAACAAGCGTCGGATCCACGCAGGATCAATCTCTTCAGTGATGCTCAATCACTTTGGGTTTGTAGGTTTTTGGGTTTGGGGTTTTTCCTCACTTGATGATTTTCGCTCAAAGTCCTCGGAGGATGGGATGCTCTCAAATGACAAATGTCAGTTTCTCTCGGAGCAGCCAACCAGCTAGTGGTTGTAGGAAATATAAATAACAACTTTATTATTGCCTCTAGGGCATATTTCCTTCAGTCTCCCACTTGCACTAGAGTCAATAATCTGGATAGTAATGATTCTTACACCCATGGAGTCTTGGTGCTGATCATGTTTTGCTCGTGGAAGAGGCTTAGTCAACGGATCTGCTACATTCAGATCCGTATGTATCTTGCAAATTTCTATGTCTCCCACCTGGACTAAATCCCGGATGGAATTGAAGCGTCTTCTGATGTGCTTGGTTCTCTTGTGAAATCTGGATTCCTTTGCTAAGGTCGATGGTAACAGGAGATGGGGGACACGATGTTTACCCAGGTTCGGGCCCTCTCTATGGAGGTAATACCCTACTTCCTGCTTGATTGATCTTGATGAATATAAGTATTACAAGAGTTGATCTACCTCGAGATCGTAATGGCTAAAACCCTAAAAGTCTAGCATGTATGATTATGATTATGACTGTCCTGGTATGGACTAAGCCCTCCGGTTTATATAGACACCGGAGGGGGCTAGGGTTGTACTAAGTCTGTTACAGAGAAAGGAATCTTCATATCCGGACGCCAAGCTTGCCTTCCATGCCAAGGAGAGTCCCATCCGGACACGGGAGATAGTCTTCGGCCTTGTGTCTTCACAGCCCATCAATCCGGCCCATGTATCACAGTCCGGACGCCCGAGGACCCCCTTATCCAGGACTCCCTCAGTAGCCCCTGAACCAGACTTCAATGATGAGGTGTCCGGCGCGCAAATTGTGTTCGGCATTGCAAGGCGGGTTCCTTCTCCGTATACACCAACACAGTCTTCGGACGCAACGAACGTGTCCGACCCTGCAAAACAAATCCCACACACAACCGCAGAGAGTATAATATTTCACGAGTCCAATGCGCTGACAAATTTTGCTAATGTCACTACAAAAAAAATACACTTCCGTGATGATACGTGTTTGTCACAGTAGGTTGCGTTTTCTGTCATGCATGTACATCCATGACAAATTTATGACAGAATCAAGATAGTCATACCTGTGCTGTCGTAGAAGTGTTCCATGACATTGCCAAAATTATCATCACAGAAGTGTCCACTTCCATGACGATAAATCGCGCGTCACAGAAGTGCTTTCGTCAAGGGTGACCGACACGTGGCATCCACCGTAACGGAACGCTGTTAAGCTATCGGGTCGGATTTTGCATCCGATAACCCGTTAACAGCCCTGACCAATGGGAAATTTCCACGTGTAAAATTATGATTGGCCGAAGGGAACACCTGTCAGCTCGTCAGTGGGCCAGATGTCGCCCGTCCATTGGAGGAGACATGCCTATGATACGTCGACACGTGGCTGGGCCCAACAGAGGCCCACATAGGTTAAAAAGGCCGGCCCAGTCAAAGGCCCGTAGAACTTAATCAGGTACTAGTGGGCCAGCCCAATAACGGCCTTCTTAATAAAGGCCCATTTACGGCCCAAAGCTAGATCTGGCCCGTTAATTGTTCGCCCAATATTTGGGCCCATTTACGGCCCGAAGCCAGATCTGGCCCGTTAATTGTTTGCCCAATATTTGGGCCCATTTGCGGCCCGAAGCCAGATCTGGCCCGTTAATTGTTCGCTGAATATTTGGGCCCAACTACAGCCCAGTGACTTTCGGCCTGTTAGAGGCCTGATGTAGACATGGGCCCATTTCAGCCCGGTGTGACTTTCGGCCTGGGAATGGCCCGTGCTGCCCATGGGCCATATATGGTCCGACGGGACATCGGGCCCACTAACGGCCCGTGCTAAAGGTGGCAACAGTTAAGCCCAACGTGACTTTGGGCCTGTTAAAGGCCTGTCGCGTAATTCGGCCCGTTGATGCCTGTGCTAAGCTTTCGGCCTCTTAAAGGCCCATCATATCAGTGGGCAACCTAAGGCCCGAGATATGTTTCGGCCTGGTAACGGCCCGTGAGCTAACTGGGCCCAAAACGGCCCGGTCTATATTTTGGCCTGCTGAAGTCCCGTCGACGACTAGTGAAAATTGAGGCCCAACATGCATTTTGGCCTGCTAAAGGCCCGTGGTTTCATCTCGGCCGTAACAGGCCAGTACAATATTCAACCTGTTAATGGCCCAACGCTACCTGGGCCAAACTAAGCGCTGGGTCGACAAAAGGCCCAACTAAAATATAGGCTGGTGTAAGTTTGGGCCTGGCGCAATGTGTGAAGGCCCCAATCATTCGAGCCCAAGAAAGACGCAGGCCGGCCCAATTGTGGCCCACTAAAAACCTGGCCTGTTAGAGTCGAATGTTTCGGTCTGGTCGACTACATCTGATTTTTTTCAGATAGCGAATGATGGCAGTAACTAGTAGGAATTAAGAACAAACCTACTCTATAGAATAAAGAAATTACGGCATAGTAACTAAGAATAAACCTACACTATACAATAAAGGATTTAAGGTATATTACATCCACTGGGCATCGAAGTTCACCACTAGTGATCATAAAGCGCAACGAAGAAGCAGATAAAAAACTGGGCACCATTGCAGCGTAACAAAATAATACTGAACCGAGACTACTTCCAAGACAGTTCAAGAAAGGTTAGCCTTGCGGGGGAACTGTTGTGCAAGCTACTGAGCAAGGCTGTGAGACCGGCCTAGCATGTCGGTCATAGCCTCCAGGTGTAGCTGTTTAGCGATGAGGTTCTCATTGGTGTTCTCCGCAAATTTTTTTGGAGATAGGACTTCAAGTCGAAGTTGAGTTGCAGAATGCCTTTCTGCTAGAACTTGGGACTGAAGAAGTCGAACTGATCCAGACAACGAATTCTGTGAGCTTGTCTGACTGTTAGTCTCAAGTAACTTGAACACTGCATCAAGACAAGACTTTGGGGTTGTCTCGCTATCTTCAAGATGTTTTACCTTCTTTGCTGCAATATATGTTGGGTTTGTCTCACAGCCTTCAGCAGACTTGTGCATGCCATCAGGCATATCACCCTGAAACAAAGCAGAGAGATGACCGGTTTTGCACGTGTATAAACAAAGATGATAACTGTTCTGTCAATTCTATCCAATTTCAAATTAGAAAATAAAGAGTAAGTTCAAAATATCAATAGCATAATTTGGCATTGTTCATAATGCGGGGAGCTTCACCACACTACTGGATTACCATGTCAACATAACAAGCATAGATGAAGGGCAAAGAAAATCATTGTATCTATTTTGGATAATGTGCATGGCATGTTGTTCATATCACCAGCCACATCAGTAAGATAAAACAGGAGATGACAAGGTGCAAACGTGGGCTGCTTCACCACACACTGGATTATAGATCCACAAAAACAAGCATACATATAGGGAGTATTAAGTAATGTGCATGGTATGAATAAGGAATTTGGTTTTACAAGTAAAACTTAGAACTTACGGTTCTTACGAACATGCATTTTGTTAGAAACAACAAACTAAACAGCAGTAAACGATAGGGAGTATGAGCAAATTAAACAGCAGTTGAGGATAAAGGCTTTAGAAGGACTGACTTGCATTAACAGTTAACACCGGCTTCATAATGCCCTTCTCCATGTCAAGGGAAGGATAACTCAAGAATTTCAGCACAAAATCTTCTTCATAAGCATTGCCTGTACTCTACATTTTGTAGAGAGTAATTATAGATATGATAATACTGGAAGGGATAGAGGATAATGAAGATAAGATGCAGATTGATGCTACATAATCAACTACCAATCCCTGGAAGTACAAGCGTTACAGGACAAAATGTACTGACAAGAGCAATGGGCTACACTTCTGCACTGGCATTGTCTGTGTATTGTACTTGTTGGTAAGATTAAATATAGATCTAATCTTTTTTAGTAAATGGTGGGCGAGGGAGATAAGATGCATAATGCTACAAAATGAACCAATCCCTCTTCCCATAATACAATAGTGTTTTGAACACTGGTGTACTGTACAAAACGTTTTTATATTATGGGACGGAGGGAGTAGCTGTTAATGTAAGTACAGTGATAGACCACGTTCAGTCCTTACAAGAGGACTGTAGAGCTAAACCTCTTCAAAAGCATTGGGTGGATTCTAAATTTATGTAAGAGTCCATACGGATCTTATAATGTCCACCAAATGGACGATTACGAGGCTAACATGTGCAGTGATGCTACATAATCAAACAGCTATGAAAGTAAGTATGGTCATACAGGGCAAGAGGTACTCACAAGAGCAATGCAGTGTGCAGTATAGTTGCGAGATTCTGTGGTCCCTTGAGAACGAATGTTCTTCTGCTAACAGTTTTCGTACAAGTGAGACATTAAGGCAAATGCAGAAATGTAGTTCAAATTGTGATGTGATATCATAGACAGTACCTTACGCTGCAGCCGAGACCAAAGTGTAACAAGATTATTCCAGTCACCGTCGGATAAATGTAGCACCGGAGACTTTACAGAAATTTCTTTCAGAGGCTTGCCATCGAAGTGCGCTTGCCTCAGGTAGGAACGATACTTCATCAACGAGTGCTTGAAAAGCGCAACCAACCCTTTCTCGTCATCACAATCCAGTTTGCTCCTCGCCTATTTAAAAGAATGAAATCTTGTGTCTTCTGTCAGCAGAAACATATGCAGTAATGACCATGAATAACATTAGTACATTACTTACGCGTAAGTTGCGGAGGAAGACTGGAAATTGTTTTGTGTCTGTGGTATAATCTTTCCATGAAGGAAAGATGCGCACAAAGTTCCTAACAACAACATAAGCTTCGTCTTCTAAACTGGGAAGAAATGGAACAGGGGTCCTATTTGCTGCAATTGGGGATCTCTCTGGTTCGAAAAGGGATTTGGCAACTGGATTTGGTGTACTCTTTGCTGGAATGGGGGTTTTGCGTCGTACAACTGGTGCTATGTCAACTGGCATAATCATACTGTTTGCTGCAGTTGGGGTCTGCTGAGTTGGGGCATCAGAAATGACCAGTGTAGTAGGGCTAGAGTCTGCTAGAGTTGGGGTATTTTGTGGGTCAGGTGATATTGCAACTACACCTAATGGGCTATTTGATTTATTAGGTGCCACTACCTTTTCCAAATACTTTGCTTGTGCTCCTCCACGATCAGCAATCGCCCTCTTCCTTTTGAACATCTGATACACAAGAACAACATTTGAATGGATAAATATGGTATGATGACAGATGGAATATGTACTGAAAATGGATAGGCAGGGCGTATTCACATACATGATGTGTAAACTAAGCTAATGGCAGTTCAACAAAGTAGAAGCAATGCAAAGCATTAGTTGCAAGATATGTGCAAGCAATGTAACCTTGGAAAGTTAGAGCAAGTACCTTGATGGGTGAATAAGATAGGGCATCTTCCTCTGACTCCTCCACTAGGGAGCTACATTGACTTAGGTCTCCCTCTAGCTCAGAATCACTGTTAGGATCATATTCTGAGCATGAATCTGTAGGTGGAGAGCGTTTGCATTGCATTGCATCCAGACTTGATTTCAGTCCCTTAATGCCAAGTTTGACAGCCATGGCATTGTTCTGCTTTATTCTTTTCATGCGCGCAAGCTCATAATCATTATGATGCTGTTCAGAATCTGAGATTCATGAAAACATAAAAGGTAGTCAGATTATCTATGGAATGCATTGCGGATTCAACTCGGAGAGTGTCTCCCTATAAACCCCTGCATATGCAAAGTTCACCTCCCCAACCATGCTGACCAGACCACACACAGAAATACAAACCCCTTATGTCTTTATAACAGGCTGGCACACATTTCAAAACTGAAGTAGGAACATTAGAATCATATGAAATTCGTATTTGAACAAATAAACTAAGCAATTATGAGTGGCGTAATGTTTAGCTTCAAGGGTGGAGTGTTGGTAGTGCGACACAAAGCAAGTAGGCAGATTGTATTCCATGTAAAAGATCGAAACCTATGTAAAAGCTGGAAATGACACTTTCTTTCTATACAATGCAGTGTTCATTACCCACACATGATGGAAGAGATCACACAGAGAAATACTATTCACTCATGTCTACGGTTCCAGTATTTAGAAACAGGGTGGTCCACCCTAAAATAATATTGACAACAAATATGACAAGGCAAGCATAGATGTAGTGAATCAATCATTTACTTGTGAGCTTACTAGGACAAGTATGCAGAATTGTAACTGCAGTAAGAGACCGTCCAAAATCTGAATGAAGAAGTTTGTCTAGCACTTATTGTTTGCAACTAATCGACGTGAATAATTGGATATTATATCGAATGAGTAAGAAAGACAAGTAAAATTGTCAACAAACCTGGCTTGCAGTAGTAATCTGGGTCAATGTTACTACGACCAACAATCCAAAATGACTAGTTTCTGTTCCGAGGGCCGGAATTTTGAAAACTCTGTGAACTTTAGAGGTACTAAAGATTACCGAAATACATCTAAACCATTAAGTGTAGGTAGCACTGAGCACACAACAAACCCTAATGACAGTCCTGCCTAATGAGTAATGAATCAATTAGAAAATGGGTGATGAGGAGTGGCTGCTGAGTGTTGAGGACGTATCTCAGGATAAATCGGGTTGGCTTGGTGGGTGCTGCACGCCTGAGCCCTGAACGGACTGGGAAGGTAGGCACGACGGCGCGCCCGGGCAGCGGTGACGCTGTTGGGCGAGCGGCTCCTGGCCTCCTGTTAGTCTGGCGTCTCCTCCTAGAGTCATGCTGTCCGGGGACGGCAAGTCGCCGGCGAGGCAGGCGGCTGGGGGCGAGTAGAGATCGAAAGCGCGCAGCAGAACAGAGGGGAATCGGGGCCTAGGACGACCCAAAATCCCAGGGTGGGCCAGCCCACCGTGGGCACCCTGTAGAGATACACACCCGAGCGGCGAACATGCATTTTTGAAACTAATTTAGGAACATTTAGCTGACCAATTAAACAACTTTGTTTAGCTTGATGGGTGGAGCAGTGTTATTATGACACGAAGCACGTATTCTGATCGTATAGTGATCATAAAAGGGGGAAACTCTAAACATATATTTTTTAGCAAAAGAGGGTTTCCCCTCCGATTTCTATTAAAGAAACCACCACGGAACCAACATGATCAATTAAACCCTAAGCATGATCAATTAAACCGTATTATGGCTGTGCCATGGTAGATTTGAAGCTGCAAACCGGAGAAATGATATTTAGCATCCATTGTTTGCGAACTAAGAACTAAATTCTAAGAGCTGAAAAGAAAGTAGAGTAACCAAGTTAAGATCTATTTTCTGGTTGAGATCAAAAAGTTGAGGAGATATGAAGTACCACCTCTCTTGCGGCGCCGTGTAGGCATCAGGGGTGCGATGGCTGTCGGTGGCGTTGAAGCAGATCTGCGACGGTAGACGGGTGCATCGGGGGATAAGTCCCGTTGCGGTGGAAGAGAAGGTCGTGTGAGCGGCCCCGGAAAGAGGACGACGGCGCCGATGAAGCGAGTGGACGCGATGCAAGGCTATTGGTCCGTCGCCGTGGATGAGAAACGTCCATCTCTAGCAGTGGACGACACGGTCTTGGTAGGCGCTCTAGCATGGTGGAGGACGGTGGCGATGGATGTGGTGGAGGACGGCGGCGATAGATGGGGTGGCGGACGGAGGCTGGTGTGGGGATGGGGTGTTCTAGCGCAGATGGTGTATGAATGGGAAAATGGAGGGAGAGGTAAGGGGAACCATGTTTTTGGGACGCGCCTGTCTGAAATATGGGAAAGTTACGAACTTAGCCCCCGTTTAAAATTTGGACGTCTCGTCGGTTGGGGATAGGACGGTAATATCGCATCTCGCCAATATTTGCCCAGAGCGATTTCCGGCGAGGAGAGGGTGGTTGGCGCCCATGGTTGGCGCCCACGGTGTATGAACGAGGCTGACAGGTAGGGCGGTTGTGTCACGTCTGGGTGAAGTTACAAACCTGCCCCTATTGAAAATATTTGCCTACATCGATTTTGGCCGAGTCGAGTTTGTTTTGCCGCCCACCGTGTATGAATGGGGAATGGAGGGAGAAACAGATGTCTTTCGGACGAGCTTGAATCAAATGAGTTTTGCCGCCCATGTTTGACGCCCACCGTGTCGGAATGGGCTCAGAGGCGGTCGTGTCACGTCTAATTGAAGTTACTAACCTACCCCTATTTAGAGCAGTGGAAATCGGACCGATGGATTGTCCGTGTAATGGGTAGACAGTAATTTCCATCTCCCAAACACTTGGCTTCGGGCAGCCGACGTGGGAGTGGACATTTTGCTGCTTCTTTCGAATTTTGGGACAATAAGCATCCACGTTTACCCTGGCAACTAAATTCGAATCCATTTTGTATTCCTATTTGAATCTTTATAAATCATTCTATGTGTTTTTATATATCTTCAAAAGGACGACAAAGATGTATCCCACTGTCATATATGAATATGGTTTACAAATGCCGATACTCAAATTCAGAAACTAGAATCCAGTTTTAGGTGAATTCGAATATTTGGAACACTTCATGTCCAACTCAAATGTCACACGCAGCATAATGTGTACTCCCATTTAGATATGTACACAAGCGATGTATCAAGATTCAAATACCGAGTCAATCAACCAAGAATGTACAGAACTAACAGACATATAAACACTTATAGAGTATATGGATCAATAATATCAACTAACATACATAAGCCAGGCCGCTGTACCTTTTTTTGGCTACAACAGCATCCTTTTTTTAGCCAGCATCTTGGTCCTTTCCGATGCGTGCCACTTATGGTCCATCTATACTACTACTATTGCTGAATGCACATTCAGCCCGATTGGCATATTTGTAGGTCTGGCACAACAATCCAAATGAAATGTCTCTGAGTCTTATCAATTAATACAGACTTGTGCTCAAATAAAATTACAAACCAAAAAACAAAAAAACAATTATTACATGATCTCTAAAACAAATGGTTTGATTGATTACATGAACAGACAACACAAAGGTTATTCAACTATGGAAAGAACATTTCACCTATGATTTACCAAGTAGGAATTTAATTTCCTTTTTTCCTTCAGGACCTTAACAATCTGGTCAGTCTCAGCTTGCTTTGTTTTGAAATCCACCAAATATTTAATGGTTTTCTTGAGTACTGCTTGTGATTGTGCTATTTGCTTCCTCAACATGTCAACTTCATCCTAAGTGCAGAAGCAGAATCTCTTTCTACCACTAGTTTAGCCTCTAGAGCATCAGCAGTTGGCAATTCATAATGCATGATTGGGCCGGTGCCACTGCTGTGGGATGATGCAACGTCCATGGGGACCTCGCTCTTTGATCTTGGGCAAACCTGTTTTTCCATTAAAGTTCCGATTGGATTCAGAAAAGTTGAAGTTAGCAAAACATCTCAACTGGGAGTTATAACAGCAAACCAGTTAAACAAACAAGGAATTAAAGAGTTTCAATTGGATGCTGAAAAGTAGTTATTAACATCATTGTAACCCGCTGTTGCGGCAGCAAAGCAGTTAAACAAACAAGTAGATATTTAAGTTAAGGCAAACAGGTAATTCTTAACAGTAAGTATCAAACACATAGATAGGCGCAGTCTACAATATGATTAATAGGTTGTGCCATTATGTAATCAGTAGCAAACTAAATTAAGCCAAGCAACGTAATTCAACAATTTTGCAATAAGTGGCTAACTAAAATTCCAAGAAGCAGGTAACTGAACTTACGCTAGTTCTTTGTACAGGCACACTGCAACTTCTTTTACGCTTACAAGGTTGTACGAAGGAGTCCATGGCATCAATTGCTTGGATATGTAGTCCCAATACTTCTTTCTTTCCACACTGCATGGGTAAGTCGAATGGTTAATCTGGTAAGATGGTGCATCCTTGATATGTTATATGAGGACGTGTAGTCAGACTAGTTGTAGCCAAACACATCACACTGGCTTTTACTGTATATTTCATGCGATTTCTTTTGGCATATTGAGATCTAAGCAATCTACAACAGGATGAAAAGACTGGCATCCTTCACATTATTGGCGAACTCAGTTCATAGAAACAAGCAATTCAACCATTCTGTGGGTAAATCAAAAGCGCCACTGGAATATTTTCACTATCCAATCATACACGCAAAAAGGGGCGACGCCACCATAGGGGCTGGTATGGGCGGCCGCCTCAGGTGGTTGGAAAGTGTGCACCTAGTTTGAGTCGTCCAGGTTGGCCCACGCTAGTTTTGTTCGTCCCAACGCACGAGTAGGCAATGTAAAAAATGAAGAAAAATGTTTCAATTTGGATGGGCCAATAACATAAGTGCAAGGCAGGCCCTATAGTAGGCTCGCGGCCCAAACGAGCGCCTCCCATATCGATCGACAGCAGGAAAAATCCCTATTCATTCGCTCCAGCCTCCAGTCTGGTTCGCTCCTAACCTAGCCGCCGCTGGACAGACCGACACAACACTTCCTCGCGCCCTCGTTGGAGGGCGGTCGCCGGGCTTCAAGCGAACGGAAGGACAAGAAGATGAAGATCCAACCCTGGGTGTAGCCTGCGTGGGAGGCGGCGGCGGCAGCACGGGCATGGCATCGACCTTGCGCAAACGGACAGTCGCAGCTTGCAAGAGTAGCATGCGCAACGAGCAGGTACATCACATCCCTGATTATATCTAATTCAACTCTTCAATTTATGGCCAATAGTTAAACCTGACGGTGTTGTAAAACTACTTGTATGTAGGGAATCTATGAGAAAATGAAACCAATTTCTACTTATTTTATAACTCCCCCAATCAATACTGAACTGACTGAATCTGATGTATCTAATCAAGTTTCAGGTGCAAACATACAAGCTCATGTTGTTCTTGAGCCTGAAGTGTCTAATGAACAGACTGCTAATGAAGGATTTGATGCAAACATTTTACATGCTGCTGGTGATGAACATATAGTGTCTAATGAGGGATCTAATGCAAGCATTTTGCAAGCTCATTGAAGGATTTAGTGTCTAATGATGATCTACTATGTTGAGAGAGACAGAGATTTGCAGGCATTGATGACAAGAAAATTATAGTGCATTTTCATAGCTTGAGGAAACGTCGAGGCCATCTACCAGAAAGTCCCCGTATCATGACAACATAGCATAAATACTTTTCTAATCTGTTGTTTGGAACTATTGGCATACTTGTGCAGGATAGATATATTGATATGCAGTTTGCGCACTGGTTATACATGCAATTACACTTCGATATTTTCAGCCAGAGAACGAATAATTCAAGCAGGTACAAACCATGTTTGTAGTCCTTGTACACCATGTTGCATTTTGTGTTTTTTGGTGCTTGCATCATTTAGTGTTTATAATCTGAACTACTTTGGATCATTAGCTGGTTTTCAAAGTGCATGTAGCTTCACATTTCTCAAGTTATGTTGATTTCCGGAGTGCAAGTGCCTTCATATTTTTTAAGTTAAATGTTCGCCCCTGGTAACTTGAATTCGTGGATCAGCCACTGCACACAAATCATACACGAATGCCAGTACGAATTAAATGAAATGCAGGGACTTATGCTAGCTTGTTGTACAGGCTCACTGCAGCTCTGCTTGCGCTTGGGATGTTCCATGTACAAGTCCATGTTACCACTTGCTTGGACGTGCAGGCCTTGTGCTCCTTGCATCCCCCTCTGCATTTTTGACACGGCGAATGGTTGATCAAATAAGAGGAATCGACCTTGATCTTGTACCGGAGGACAGATACTTACAAGGTTATACGGGTGTGCAGGATGTGTACCAGATCCCGTAGCGCCGTCATGCTTCGCTAAAAAATGGATTTGCCTATTTCAGATGATATCACCAGAAGAAATAAGAGTTAAAGTCAGAGTTGCATAGGCGTGTAAGCTAAGAGAGCAGTGAAAGGATATCCAAACATCGTCGGAACAGTGCACAAGGGAGTGATGTGTGGATACCTAGTTCGGGCCGGCGTTTGGGCATGCTCGCCTAGCTAGAGTGCGGGTCACTTCAGAGCCGTTGAGGGTGATGCGCTGGCATTGGCTGGCCGCGCACGGATGCAGATCTTGAGTGGCAGCGGAGCGCTACGATGCGGTGGACGAGACCATTGGTGAAGCCCCAACGGCCCAGGGGGGCAGAGGTGCGACGATGTGCTCGGTGAAGTAGCCCCAGCGAGCTAGGAGACGGCGTCGGTGAAGCGCACCTGATGCGGTGGAACTCGGTGTCTGTGAGGCACGTCGGTTGCGGCGGCCGACGTTGTTGGTGGACCACCCGGTGCGGTGGACGAGGGCGTAGATGAGGTAGCTCCGGTGCGGTGGTGAAGCGCGACCGTCGTCTTCGTCGTCGTCGTCCGGCACAAAGGTGGGGAACGGTGGGGAAAGAGACGAGGCGAGGGGCGATTCGAGGGTTGGCGGCGAATTAGGGATTTGAGCAATCTGGGTGCGGAAGGGGATGGTGGAGAAGAGAGATTTTGCAGGGCTGGAATTGGGGCCGTCAGATATTTCAATCCGAAACGTGGAAGCGCGAACTTATATTGTCGTCGTCCTTTTTTTGGGGGGGGGGTGGGTGGCTGGGTGCTACGCGTCCGTCCGACACACGCGACCACCCCGACAGGACTATGCTTCGGCACCTTAAGGCACCTGCCTTTGTGTCCATGACATGTGGGCCCAACAGGTGGCTGGCCCACATGTCAGTGACCCAAAGGCAGTTGCCTTTAAGGCATCGAAGCAGCGTCCACCCCGACACGACCCTGGTCTGCCTGGTGCGCCTACATTTGAGAATGCAAACGAATCTTCTTTCATTTGCAAACGAATCTGTATGTATTACCATGCCTGTGTTTTCCTTGCAATAATTAGTCATTCGAAACGAGATACTCCATCCGTTCACTTTTGTAAGTCGTTTCAGACAACTTAAAATGAACAGTTTTGCACATTGTGTGAAATGTCTTCAAGGTCTTATAAAAGTGAACAGAGGGAGTACTATAAATTAATTAATGAGGAGTTATTTGAAAAAAAATCGAAACGGTACCCATGCTAACGTGGATTAGAGTGTGTGTCACATAATTAGTTATTTGAATTAGAGTGTGTGTCACGTAGTTAGTTATTTGAATTAGAGTGTGTGTCACGTAGCGATCTCCAATTCTAACGTGGATTTCGCAGTTCACTGTATCCACGCTACTTTTTTAATACAAATTCATATGTATATGATGAACACCATGGTAGTGAGAAAACTTTTGGATGGATTCAAACATATGACCTACAAAATAGCACAACAAACTGAGTCAATGTCAACTTTTCGAAACTTAGTATGGCACGAATTCGAAATAATTACCTGTATGCCTGGTCCTCGGTTCAAATCTTACAATGTACACCGAATTGAAACATTGATATTAAGTCTCGTACTATGTACATTCAAATGTTGTTTTGAGCCCCCCCGCACAAACGCTACATACTTCCTGTATCAGTCAATCTTCCTCTCCTAACCACCTTAGGAAGCTATCGGTTTCCAATACACGTTCATTCTTTCTCTCCATGTTTCGATCTCTAAGTCTCTCAACTACACAACCCCTTTTTCCACTCTGATACCAAATGTATTTACCTCACACACCCGCCATTGCACCCATGCCGAGCTCTCTCTCTCTCTCCCCCCTCTCCCTCTCACCCTCTCGCGCTAAATACATGCATTGCCTATCTAGCCCGCCCAACCTCTCTTGCGCACGCATGCACGTTGTATATCTAGGTCACTCCCTCGAGACTGTCTCACTCTTTCTTCCGCACGGCGGGCCACACTTGCTCAATCTCGCTCTCTTTATCTGAGTCTCGTTTAACCTCGTTTTCTTTCACACACAAATGATATATCTCCCTGTTCGGGCCTCGATCGACACACTCTATACTCTCTCACGCAGATTGTCTATCTAGGTCAGTCCATCCAAGCCGCTGCCACTCTTTCGACCTCATGGTGGGCCACGCTCACTCAATCTCTCTCTCTCTCTCTCTTTCTCTCTCTCCGTATGTCTCGATTGACCTCGCTTTTTCTCAGACAAAAACGATATATCACCATGTTTGAGCCCAATTCGATCTATTCACATTGTATACTCTCTCACGAACATCGTCTATCTAGGTCACTCTCTCCAACCCGTCTCACTCTTTCGATCGCACGATGACCCTATGTGATCGGTTGACCTTGCTTCCTCCCACGCACAAAATATATCTACACGTTTGTGACTGGATCATCTCTCAAGCTCTATCTTACAGCCCTCACCCTTGCCAAAAAGCTCAATCGGAAAATATCTCTCCAGAGCATATATATTTGTTCAATGAATGTCGGACCACACTCACTTTGTCTCTCTATCTATATGTCTCTCGATTGACCTCGCTTTCTCACACCGTATCTTCCACGCGTTGAAGCTACTACCTCTCCATCCCTCGCAAAGCCAGAACTATTTACATTGCCAAGGCACTCCAACCTTGGATTAATTTGTGTAGGCATTTATTCCGGTCGGTTTAGATTATATTTTCGTAGCATTCGGTCCACAACTACTCCAAACACCGTTGCAACCCACACAACTCCCCTAGTTGATTTCCCTCTGGCTCGGTCATCGCTCTCTCGCACGTCCTTTCTCGCCTTCAACGTCGCACCATGGTATTATTGAAAAAACTATGTTGTTCTCTTTAATTATTATAAATAAGCTACAAAACTACACACCGATAGTCCACTTGGAATGGAAAAAATTTCGACCCACAAATTAAAGTGCTACAAACTACACACCGAGGGGCCAACATGTCATGAAACAAATTTGGACCCATATACAAATTAAAAAATAAAGGACGAGGATCGAACATGCGACCGGGCCTTCAAGCCGCACGTCAATAGGCAACATACGTAGAATAGCAATGTTTGTTGTACCCCCTTTGTTCACATAATGTTTTTATATTACCACAACCTAATTAATGGATAACATGTAATATTATTTTTCATACTATTCGCCTTCACTTACTGGTGGGTTCCATATGTGCTCTCTCTCTCTCTCCTCCCCTTCTGCGTTTAGACGCACGGGCAAACAGGAAGAACTCGCGGGCGATGTTGCCGTTGACCATATCTGGACGCGTTCACAAGTCACGGCACTAGTCAGTGTGTACATGCAATGCACGTTAATTTGGAAGTATATTAAGTGCATGCGGATATTAACTACTAGGATATTATTTGCGTGTTGTCATGTGATTAGCACTATTTTTGGCATGAAATTAACTGCACGCTAAACGTGTTGAGCGCTCGACATTGAAGCAGTCTAGGTCGTTGGATGACAAGGAATACATATGGCTTGATGAAGTTTTATATTTAATTTGATAGAGCTCTAGCAGAACATTCAATCGATCAAACCATACATTTCGTTTAGTCTGACTCCGACTTTAAATTATACGACGATCGATATAAAATAATCAGAAATGATAAACGTTCGGATTTTAAGCATGGCAATCCAAACGTTTTTCATGGCAAATTTAGATTACGCGGCGGCGGCGGGGGCGTCTCGCGGTGGGAAGCGGCTCCTCTGCCGTGCTCTGTGTGTCGTCGGGCCACTGACCGACGGCGACGGCGGCGTCTTGCGCCGTTGTTGGCGTACTCCTGGATGTTGGACTAGCTTCAAGGAAGGCCAAAATGTTCTGGACTTCGGAGCGAGTCAACTGGCGGGAGGAGGCGACTGGCGTTGGTGCAAGGAAGCGGTCGACGGCGGCCATCCATGCCGCTGAGGGGTGCACTGGCACCCGCGCGGGGACAGGCGCTGTCAACGGCGCGGCGGAGACATTCGTGTGCACGGGCACCGGCACGGGCGCGCACGTCAGTGCACGCGCAGGCGCATGCGCTGGCGCATGCGCTGGCAGGTGCACGGGCACCGGCACGGGCGTGCACGTTAGTGCACGCGCAGGCGCATGCGCTGGCAGGTGCACGGGCGCGTGAAAGTCGGCGGGGACCTCGTGGAACCCCATGGGATCAAGCTCGGCAACAATGTGCGGCTCCCAGCCCATCAATGCCACGGGAATGGGCGCTGGCGCAGTCGGGGCAACGGGAGCCGGAACGGGAGCGGGGACAGGCGCGGCGTCTTCCCGCAAGGCCAGTTCAAGCTCGTCCTAAAGCACCTTATGTTCTTGAGACTCCAGCTGGGTGTCTTCCTCAGGAAACTGGAACACTAAGGGCAGACCATCGTGATGCGGCATGGCGTACGTTTAGGTCAGGCTAGTTGGAGGTAGACGACAGGAGAATCGGAGAGGAAGAGAGAGGATTGTAGCGATACCGGGTAGTGCGGGGTTGATTTTAAATTGCGGCGCCGGCGACATTAAAAGTGGGAGCAGTTGGGACGACGGTGGGCGACGGAGCCTGGTCAAAGGGCTCGCCTCCCGGTGAGCCTGCACAGCGGTCTGCTCGCACGCCTCCCTGACAGCCGGCGCAGCGGTCTGCTCGCACGCCTCCCGTCGACTCACACGCTTGCTCGGACGGCACCTGCCGATGAGAAGCGGGGACTCGTGGCGGCACGTAAACGCCCACGGTTTCAATAGTGAAAGCGTTCGCCTTAACGTGACAGGTCTTTGTTCCAAAATACCTTGGCTCTTCATTTGTGCAACTTGTCATAAGCAGCTTGTCTCAAATTGAAGAAAAAACTTACGAAGTAATATTTGTGCCATATCACGTGACCATGCTTAGTTTCAAGAATTATGGTCACTTTTGGATTTTCTGAAATTTAAGATCCAGGATTCGAAACAATATCATAACCTGCATCATGCAATAAATTTTCAAGCCATACATCTATCCTGTTGTATTTCTTAAGAAAGGATTTGGTCAAACATTTTGCTTAGTTAGACTTCAGACAAGTTATATATGCAGAGTAAAAGGATATTCCCTCTGTACCGGTGCATTGCCTGATATATTAACTCAAGTACTAGGCACGAACAAACGGGCTCAATTATGTGCTCATCGTGGTGTAGTAGTAGTAGTACTAGGCAATGCAGTTGACGGGTGACCTTGACGAGTGGCGACCGAGGAATTGAACCGTGCTCGGCACGGTAGGTAACGTTGTCTAGTTACTAAAGCATCCCTCCGTTGTTCATCGGTAGTCATTATGGACCGGGGACATGAGGGGAATTTCCTAGGGCTGGAACTCTAGCTGCCAGATATTTCGACTTGAAACGCTAAGGCTCGACTGGTTGGGATTGCCTAATGTGCGTACCACGCACGCCACCGAAGGACACGAGCCCAGTTTTTTTTAGGATCAACACGAGCCAAGGTCTGGCTGGTACACCGTTGGGTCCTACCATTCGAGAATACGAAAGGAACCTTTTAAATTGCCGAATGAATCTATGTGCATTACAATACCCGTATTTTCCTTGCAAATACTAATCTCAACGTGGTAATTGATTTATGACGAGTTGTTGAATTAGAGTGAGTTTGTGATATAGTGATCTCAACGTGGATTTCACATTTCATGGTATCCCTAGTAAGTTTTCCAATGCAAATTGAAATTTAAAAGATGAAAAATATGGAGGTGAGAAAACTTTGTATGTATCAAGCATATGACCACACACACACACACACACAGAGACACACACGCACGCACACAACAACAATCCAATAAGTATAGTGCATCTATTTTTTTCCAAACCATGCATGTATGACACGAATTCAAAAATACTCCTTCTATTCCTAAATATTAGTCTCTTAGAGAGTTCAACAAGTGACTACATACGGAGCAAAATGAGTGAATCTAGACTCTAAAACATGTCTATATACATCCGTATGTGCCAGTCCATTTGAAGCCTCTAAAAAGACTAATATTTAGGAACGAAGGGAGTAAAATGTAAGACATCCATGGTCCTTAGTTCAATATTTAAAATGAACATGAAACTGAAACATGAATATTAAGTCTAGTACTACAGTACATGCAAATGTTGTGTTTAGGCGGAGCTATGATTGTCGGGGGTCAACCCCTTGACCTTAGATAAAATTGTGGAGCTCTGTTTAGGGTTGTTTAGATTATATTTGTCCCCACCCTCCCAACCACCGATTGGTTGTGCACCCCCACCCCTCCTCCCCGGGAGAATATCATGTGCCCCCATACCTTAGATGCTATATGCCGATACGAGTTGCTTGGAGCTTGTAGATCTGAGATATAGCAGCTCACATGATGTGTCTTAATATTTTTCCAGGAAACCTTGATGAGTTTGAGAATTGCACACAATTTGTACAAAAAATACTTAGATGCCCTTTGATCCCATATCCAACGACCTCGAAGCTCGTATCACCGTAGCATCTAAGATGAAGGAGGACATCATATTCTCATGTATGTAAGAATATCATGTGCTACCACACCTTAGATGCTTTGGTGATACAAGCTCTTCGGAGGCGTTGGATTTGTGACCCAACACCTCCTCGGTGGTTCGAATGTTTTTTTTGCAGAAAAGCCCCAAAAGAGTTCGGCCACTGCTTACAAGCACAAAGACTGCTCAGATGCCATTGGATCTTAGATCAAACGACCTCCAAGCTCGTATCACCATAGCATCCAAGCTGCGATAGCACCTTATGTTTTCTCGCACGGGAGAGTATGAGGTGCTCCCGCACCGTAGATTCTATGGTGATACGAGTTCACTGAGATCTAACGGCCCACAGTAGGAGGTTTGAATGTTTTTGCAATATACGGCTGATAGAGTTTGGGAAATGCGCAGAAAGTACAAGTACTACGCATGTGCCATCTGATCACTGATCATACGACCTAGATGCTCATATCATCGTAGCGGGTAATTAAGCTACGGGGAGCAGCTAATATGAGCACCGGGGAGCCGTTGGATCGAAGATGCAGCGGCACACACGAGGCCTGAATGTTTTATTTGCAAAAAAACCTTTGGAGAGTTTGGAAATTGCGCATAATTACAAAGACTACTCCCAAGCCATTGGATCTCACTTCCAACGGTGTAAAAACTCGTATCACCATAGTATCTAAGCTGCGGGGTGGATGTGATATTCTACGCCGCTGTCATTTTTGTTCGTAAACTTGCAAAATACGTGTAACTCGTGCCGTTACTTGTCTAACCGCGCAAAGTGTTTGTTCAAAAAAATACCCTACACTGAAATATCGGAACAACACACGGGGGTCCCACTTGTCATTAATCAAATTTGGAACTAAAACTAACAAATCTGAAAGATGAGATTCGAACTGGCAACCTGGACTACAAAGCGTAAGTCGATAGCCTGAAAAAACGAACGGTTGTTGGCTTTGTCCCATAACTTCATTTTATACAGTACTTGCGTTGAGTAGAGTAGAGGGAGTGCCTCGTCAACACGTGCATGACTGTTGTCTCACTTACTGGTGGGTCCCAGGTCTGCGATCTCAATCTCTCTTCTCTCCATCGTCTAACCTTTGCACGGGGACACACGAAGAGAGACGCTAGCTTGCCGTGGTGTTATTACAACTAAAAAAAGCTTGGAAAATAGAAGAATCACCTAGAACAAGAGACGTTGTGGCTGGTCGAGACGGAGCTAACCACATCTATCCTCCGTGCCACGTTTGCATGATGAAGCTGTGTGGCTAGTGGGGTGTTTTCGACCAACTGGCTGGGTCCCGAGGTCGAACCATAGGTACTACGTCTGATACAGTATATTTTTACACGCACATTTTTCCTCCGTGCCGAGACGTGGCACACCCTACCGCACGGTTTCGGGGTCCTCCCGGGTGGTGCACGCATATATTCTTCCTGACGTTGGACGCCCTACCGCGCGTTTTCTGGGTCCTCCTCGGTCGTAGCGCCGAAGCAAGTAAATGAGTCGTCAAATCATGAAAGACCACCTTTCCCGCCGAGTACATCAGTGAAGCACGGTGGCTAGCTAGTTGGGCTAGTTCGACCGATTAGCTAGGCCGCCGCCACATTTGTTTTTTCACCCCTTTTTTATCTACTTGCCGGCAGGTAAACTTAAATATCCACCGCGGCGTTGCTCTGGTGTTTGGGTGCGGCAGGATTTTTAATTTTTTGATTGACGAGAGCAGGCGCGGCAGGATTTTTAATTTTTTGATTGACGGGAGCAGGCGCGGAAACAATTAGTCACGATGACTCCGCCTGTAAAAACCCACTGCTCCCTGATGTGAGAAGTCGTCGACTGGTGTTTTACCGTGGTGAAAACCAAAAGATTCCCCGCTCCCTCTGCCTTCCCGTAGATTGCATTGCCTTTCAGCCATTTCGCCCCCTTTGCTTCCTCTCCCCATTGCTTCTACCTGGTGCCATGGCAGCGCAGCAGATCACGGAGTCCGAGGTGAGGCGCCTGACACAGGAGCTCCATGCCAAGGATGCGGAGCTCAGGGCCAAGGACGTGGAGCTCCGTCAGCTCAAGGAGGAGAGGAGTGCCATGCTCCTCCGTTATGTGCGGGAGTTCATGGAGCTTCAAAAGTGGCAGGCGTCCACCACAAAGATGCTCGAGGCGTCGGCGGCGTTGCTGCAGAAAGCGGGAGATACGATAGGCCGTCAGGGGAGCTGGCTGGAGCGCGAGCGGGCCGATCGTGACGAGGTCTAGGATCGCCTCGGCCACTTGGTGAACCAAGTTGCCACACACGTGTTGCGGCTGCGCGATGCCTACCGTCGTGCCAGCGCGACGATGCCGACCGTCGGGCTAAACCCGTTCGACCACCCGGTCGACTTCAACGAGCTGCGGTTTCCTGACCTGGTCTCCTTCTTCACCTATATCTCCGAGGAGCTGAGCCGTCTCCGCGCGATGGTGGGGGCTGAGCTGGACAAGGAGGGGTTGCGGGCTGCCGTCGCCGTTGCCGGGCGAATCCTTTCAGGGCTCCGTCACCGGAATCCATTCGTGCCATTGGACGCCGTCTTTGACGAGCTAGCTCCCGTCGACCGGGAGCGGGTTGTGCGGGCGGTTGCACCCTGCATCACCAACGTCGTGCGCCTCTTGAAGCAGAGGGACTTCGGTGGTGTTTAGGTGCCCTCTGCATGGGCATGTCCATGTCTCGGCGCAACATGACCGTTGGATCAAACTCAGACGGTGCAGATCAGTCACTGTAGCACAAAGCGTGTGGGTGTGTTTGGTTGCATTCTCATCTCAATATAGTTGTTTCCTCTTCGTGTATTTTTGTCAACCTACTAGTGTGGACTCATGCACCCTTCATGCACTCTGCCAAACACCCAAAAGTGGGTCGAGAAGGGAACTTTTGCTCCCATCCCGTGCACCCTTCATACACCCTGCCTAACACTATTTGTGCTTCATATGGTTCATGTTTCCTGGAGTACTGTAGCACCGTACTCTCCATGCGCTGTGGACCTAGTTCTGTTAACATTGATCTCACCGTTCATTCTCGACCGGACAGTCGAAAAAGCGGTACTATGTTACATATAGGAGTAGTTGACATGCGCACAACATCATTTGTTATCGTCATATCTTACTACACTAGCAACAAGATTGTGTAGTACTGACATATGAACCACTGCACATGCCTAGTAGTAGGAGCACTGTGTATGTTCAAGTGGCTGCCGTGTTTCGCACTCCTCCGTCGTAAGAGTGGAAACGCTTGTTGTAATCATTTTTTTCTTTAGAAAAACAGTGGACACGCTCTACCGTGCGGATCCTCCTCTAGCCATGCACTAAATTACTCACTTCGCCGACGTGTGGGACAACCAGCACCTGGGTCCACCAGCCATGCACTAAATTACTCCGTAGTAGAGTGACGGTAGACTACCCCGATCGGACCGCCGCAGTAATGCCCAATGAGCCGTCAAATCACAAAACCCCCTCCTTTCCAGCAGTAAGTTGGACGGACGAAGCAACCATCATTTCACTCTTCTCTCTCAGCTTCCTCTCTTGAAGAAAACCCCCACTCGCTTTGCTTCTCCCTCATCTCGTTCCTCCTTTCACTCTTCTCTCTCAGCTTCCTCTCTTGGATGGACGCCGGAGCACCGGCCGACGTGATGTCTATGGCTCTGGCCAAAACCGTCGAGGCTCATGGTACGAAGAAGCGCAAGCACCCCGCCGAGACTACCGCAGACAAGCTCAAAGCCATCGCCCTGTCCAAGCCCCCCTCTCCGGGATCCCTCATTAAGCAAGTCCAGGTAATGTCTCTTGTTGACGATCTTTTTCTCGATCTTGATCGTGTTTTTTCATCTAACACGCAGTACTAGTACTGGTAGTACAACTTTCTGGGTGATCTTGCATGTGATTTTAGTGTGCCAAATGACGGTTCTAAATTCCTCTTTTGACCAAAACATGCGAGAGGTTGACACTGATTTCTTATAGATTACTTTCAACTACTCCCTCTGTCCCAAATTTCTTGTCTTAGATTTGTCTATATACGGATGTATCTAATACTAAAATGTGACTTGATACATCCGTATCTAGACAAATCTAAGACAAGAATTTTGGGACGGAGGGAGTACTTTATGAACATCAATGCTACCTTTTAAGAGGGTATATTTGCCTCAGTAACCTGTGTTATGGATATTGCATGTAATCCCTCTGCTCTCATGCCTTTGAAGACATGTTCTAGTGTCTTTGTTCACTCATTTCTGTGCGTATATGTAGTCATATATGGAGTACAATATCGAAAATCATCTTATATTTCTGAACGGAGGTAGTAATAAAATATGGTTTCTGTTGAATTAGAACCAGGTCCGCGGTGGAGATGAAGTTCTCAAAGTCATGCCGTGTGAACTGGAAGACCTGATGATGAGTTCTACTACTGAACTATCCAGCTGCTGTGTCCTTGTCGCCACGTGTCCTGAACTACTGTTTTCCTGTAGCATTGTTGTCAGGCGTGTTCTCGAGGCTGTACTTGACCACAACAATTTCCTGGTTGTGCCTTCGATTACGAAGGGTGTGGTTCTTGTAAAGCTTCCCAACAAATTTGATGCGGCCTGTCTTCATCATCATGTTTATGAGTGGAAAGACCACTCTGTTAGGTTCTCCAAGGTTGACAAGATGGTGATGGTGCATGTAGACATCTCACACGAAGTCCATGGCCTAGTCAGTTATGCGGGGTTCATCCCGTAGGTCGGTGGCAAGAAATAGTCTGCAGAGTTTAGTTAGTGCAACTTTGCTTGTCTGTAGTAAGTACTATTGTTCAATACTTGATTTGTGTTTGTGAACCTTGTATTGTTTATTAGTACTGCCGCTTTTGGTGTGTGAACGGTCTATGTTAATGTTTATGTTAATGTCTGTCCACTCAATTCAGTCTGTATATTTTGAAGTATCCAGATCATATTTTTTGTGAGTACGGTTTTATCAATTATGGTTACACTCCAATATATGTATGCATTGCAGGGTTTATCGCACCCACCAGGATTTCTAGTCCCATGGATGTTCGGTCCATACGATTTGTCACGACCTTTGGACTGTCCTGCTTGTGGGAGTAGGCGGGGCCCCTGCATGCCATGCGTAGTTGGACGATCAATCTTCTGTTTAGTACTTCAACATAGTGATTTCCTGGTAAGGATTCACTCGTGTCACATCAAGTAAATCTTATTGATTTACTGTCTAAATCTTATTGATTTAATGTCATGTTTTCTTTCTTTTCCTGCAATTTTACGATGCAGGTTTTGCCATGTGACATTCATCACAGAATAAACCGTTTGGTTTGCTCTACGATGGCTATTTTTGCAGGTTTCACTTCTTATGTCATGTCAGTAATGAAGGCACTGTCCATCACTTATATTACTGGAAAAAATTGGATCAGTCTGTTGTCTAAGTACAAGCTGAATCCCTATGATGAACTGCAGTTTGGTTTAACAAAAACGCCACAATTAGTCCTTCTCGCGTTTAAAAGAAATGAAGAAAAAAACTGGATCACAGTCATGGATCCTAGTCAAGTTAGAAAGCTGATCATAGCAGACCAGACAGGATCGCCGCTGTCTCGCACAAATCGAGCACCGGCAGTTGCTCTAGCACTGACAGTGGCAGCAGCTCAGTCTAATCCAGCCGAGGATTGGGCACCGACCGCGTCAGCGGATCAGTCCGATCTACCGGAGGATCGGGCATCGACACCGGCACCTGCTCCGACACCGGCACCAGCTCTACAAGGAGCACCATCTCCGGCAGCAGCAGTGGCTTCGGAACCTGCACCAACACTTGCACTTGCATCTGCTCCGGCCCGTGCAGTTGCACCGGCAACAGACTGGGCTGTAGTTCGCACTTCATATACCAAAGTCCTTACAAAAACTGACATGTCCACCTTCTTGGTAAGCATTGGCCGCCCAAGTGCTTCGTTCTTTTTTCTTTCCATGTTGTTTCACATGATTCACTGTGTTGATATAACTGTTTGGGTATGTCTTCTTGTTTGCAAACAGAGAATTCCTAGAGCAACGAGGGAGTCGTTCAACAATCCGGGCGACCACGGCCAAGTTTCTCTTACCATGCGCAGCCTTGGTGTGAATGAACCTGCTCAATATACCGTAAGTACAAAGGATGGTCGCATGATGATTGATGCTAAAGGATGGTCAAGGTACAAATCTAAATCATATCTTGCAGTAGGGGATGATGTCAAAATCGAACTTTCTCGGCAAGGAGAGCTGGTCCAAATCAACTTTGAAATTCTTCAGTAGCAGCACGCAACTGCCGAACTGATCTATCCTCCGAGAGATTTTGATGTAATAATCTGGCATGGTGAAACAAGTGTCCTATGTGTATAAGTAGTACGACAGTATTATTTATCACATGGTATATCGTTGATAGAATTGCAACTCTGATTGCTGGTTAGGAACTGTCATTCGATTTCATTCCAACAGCTGCCATGCTTTATTCAATTTTGTGTATTCGCCTTGCGACAGCATCTAAAATCAGCGCCGTACCGATCGCTTGCAATATGAAAAGCGCTGAGGTAGAACACATGGGCCCCCAAACATGCAGGGTCGGCCTGTGGCCCAAATTCCAGAACCGTGAGCCTATCTGAGTATTATATTCTCAGCCGAACCCCCATAAAAAATGCTGAACCCCCATAATGCCCGTGCATTACAGAGGGAGTATATTTCTCGGCAAGGTGAGCCTGTGATATAAAAGATTTGTATATTTCTTTACAGAGAGAGTATCTCTTTGTCAAAATATATATTTATGTGTAACTAGTTACTCTTGTCTTTCTACTTCCTTTCGCTGATATGTGGGGCAACCGGCAACGGGGTCCATGTGCCATATGCACAAATTAGAGTGCACAACTTCACGGTAGACACACCCCGGTCGTAGTGCCGCAGTAATGCCCAATGAGCCGTCAAATCACAACCCCCCTTTCCAGCTTTAGCAGTAAGCTGGACGGACGAAGCGGCAATATTTCACTGGGCCTGAATCCCCTTCTCCCTCGTCTGCTTGTTCAGAGAAAACCCCCTCTCGGCGATTGCATAGGGTTTTCTCATGGAGAACCAGGTACGAATTCTTCATCCATCCCCGATAAATCCAAGTCCCTTGGTCGCAGGTAATCCTAGGATGGCAGCCGCCACCGTTGATGCATTTTTCTTCCTACTGAATCTAGTGTGTTTCATTTGCAGTGCCCAAAGTGCGAGTACCCTACAGGTTTCTGCGCCCTCGGTGAGACGCCACACTTGTTCCTTCTCATCCTAACACATCATTTTGAACACGCACAGTATGTTCCTAGAATCCTCTTTTCTATCCGGGAGGGTGGGTTTTTTTTGAACATGCTGTGTTCTCATATTATTTTTCCTGCAGTGTATTATTTGCTCTGCCAGAACACATGTACTCAAGATGCTCGGCCTTGCCATAACTGAATACACTAGTTTAATGGTCACAGTGAAGACAAGCCATGGATATAAGTTCCGAGTTGGGTTCATGAACCAAGAAGATCGCTGCTTTTTTTATGGCCGAACTTGGATAAACTTTCTCAAGTGTTACGGACTGAAAGTTGGCGCACGAATGTTGATGGAAATAGCAGAACCTGGTCTCATCTTCACTGCGATCTTCCACCCCGACGTCATTCCAATTGTTCATCGATGTTAGTTTTGTATCTGGTTCTTGCTTGTTGCCTCGATTACTTCTTAATCCACCTATTCTGTCTAACTAATCACAATTTAACTTTAGAAGTAGCAACGAATCTCTCACGAAGATGCTACTTCTAACTAATATTTTCTTATAATTGGTGGCACGTGTAGGTTTTTTCAGAGTTAAGCAGTCTGCTCGTTTGTTACTCTGTAATAACTCGGCTATTACTAATGGCACTGAAGTTGACTGGATCGACATCCACAAGTTCCTACACTTTATTGATCGTCTTGAGGTCCTTGTGGGGCGTTTCAATGGTGGAAGGCCACGTGGGATATGTGTGCCACTGCTGCACTCGTTGAACAGGTCCAACTATGTCGAGAAACTTATGGTACGAGCTGTTTTCTGTTATATATGTTGTTCATAAACTATTGCTTATACACAGTTTTACAGCTGCGATCTTCTTGAAATAGGAACTGTCGAGTTCTATTGTTCCTATACAGATGCTTGACCATGGTCGGGTCAGACTTGCGCTTGGTCACAACATGATGTTTATGTCAACCTACTCAATTCCCCTTGGAGGTGAAAAGATACTTATTCACGGGTGGTCACAAATAATGAAGGCCCGTCCATCTTGGAGAATAGGACAGAAGATTATGTTCATGCTTTTCCATGGCTCTAAAGCGAATATCCTGTTTATTGACCACGTTGCGAGATGAAGCCGCTTCCAGAAGGTTGTGGATGCGCGGGGTGGCGCCTAGGCCTTGTCCTGGGGCTTGGCGGCCTCACCCTTGGTTAACTGTAGGCAAAGTAGCACTGTTCGAGGCGTGCTTTGTACGGTTGAACCTGTATAAGTACTCATACTGCTTTCATCTTTGGTTGTTAAGTGCCCCTGCTGGTTTCAGTTAAGGTTGTTAAGTACTCCTGCTGCTTTTACAGTCTGTCGTGTTTCTTCAGTCCTGTCTTCCTCCAGCCGCCAAAACCAAACCAGCGCCGGCGGGGCCGCCTGCTTCCGCCTCCCACGGCTGGCTGCGTCTCAGCGCACGCATCGCCGCCCCACCGTCTCCTAAATCGTTAACGCCGACGTCCTCTGCGCGCTTTGGTGCGCTTGCCACGACGCCGCCCTCTCGCGTTGTCAACATGATCAACAAACAACAGGAATGGCAGAAGTACGTGGAGAGGATGACAGTAGGGGCCCACCACGTCAGCATATGGAAAAATAAAATGCTTCCTCCTAGTGTTTTCCTGACATCTGGGACCCACGACATTGTGAGCGTATATAGTCAATAGACAAGAGAACAGCACAAGATCGGCTGACACATGGGACGTAGCTACTCGAGCAGTTTTTTTGTTTGGTATTGTTGAGACGCAGCAGGGTTTGAACTGGGTTGTGGCCCGTCTAGCCCAGGCTTATATTTTATGTTCACCATGTGACCAGCCCAGCTATTTTTTCTTTGTGAAAATGAGCCTAGTTTATTTTTTCTGAAGAATACCCAATCCAGGCCTACTTATTTTTCTACGCCCTGATGGGCTGCAACTCTTTCAAGACGCCTGCAAATCTTGAAAGTAATATGAAATGGGTTGTAAATATAAAAACAGATGACAAATTGGCAATTACTTTATAATTTCTGATTTTTTCACCTTTTCAGATTCCCATTTCACTGGGCATTAACCTAATTTAAATATATCTTCAAAGTACTTTAAATCTGGCTCGACATTTCGGTATTAAAAATAGTTTGGAACCCACAGAAATATGCGAAATTGCCCCTGGCAAACCAAAAAAAAATGACTGCAATAAATTGCATAAGAAGTTGCCATGAGCTATATATAAATTATTAAAAAAAGAGGGAGTGGTCTGACTCGTGGGCCTGTTTAGTTGACGCGTATGCAAGATTTTTTTAGTTATTATATATGTCAACAAACGATTCTAGCAGACGTAACCGTTGGATGTCAATCCAACGGCCGTCGTGTTTATTCAGTCTCTGATCTTCTTGCTCCAGCCGCCAAAGCAGCGCCGGCGGGACCGCCTACTCCCGCCTCCCGTGGCCGGCTGTGCTGCCGCGCAGGCCTCAGCGCCCCCTACTACTCCCACCGCTAGCCAGGGCATCCCTCTACTCAACTACACCCCCTGTTATTCTGCGGCGATGGCAGCCTCAGACCGCAGCCGAACCGGTGAACCCTCATACTCCTCTCCGCGCGGGCTTCCACTGCCGCGTCTTCCCCGGCTCCGTGTCGTCCCCTTCCTAGGCCTCGCCGTCGTCCACCGCTGTGGTGCTCTCGGCGCGGCGTGGTCAATGTGGTCAACGACCGACTTCCATCGGAAGAGTACTGTACATGGAGAGGCTGACAGCTGGGTCCACGGTAGCCGCAAGGAAGTGCCTCCTTATTACGCGTAAAATAATTATTCCTCCACCTGACAGCAGGGACCCACCGGACGGGCCGCCAGTATTTTGCGAAAAAAAACATTTCCCCCTGACTGCTGGGACCCACAGGACGGGCCACCGTATTTCGCGAAAAAACGTTCCCCCCGCTGTCAGCTCGGACCCACCGGAAGTGCCTCCTTATTACGCACAAAAAAATGAATACCCCCTGCTAGCTGGGACCCACCTTGGTGGGAGGCTGACTTGTGGGCCTACTAAGTTGACTGGGATGGAGGCCTTTGTCAAATTTAGTCAATATATGAACGATTCTAGCTCCAGTGACCGTACGATGTCCATCCAACGGCCGTAGTGCTTCTTCAACCTCCGGTCTTCTTGCTCCAGCCGCCCAAAGCAGCACCGGTCGTGCCGCCTGCTCCTGCTGCCCGTGGCTGGCTATGATGCCGTGGAGGCCTCACCGCCCCTACTACTCCCACCGCTGGCCAGGCCATCCCTCTACGCACCCACACCCCCTGTTATCCTGCGGCGACGGCAGCCTCACACCGCGGCCGAACGAGTGAACCCTCATACTCCTCTACGCGTGGGCATCCACTGCCGCGTCTTCCCCGGCTCTGCGCCGTCCCCTTCCTAGGCCTCGCCGTCGTCCACCGCCCTGGTGCTCTCGGCGCGGCATGGTCAACGTGGTCAAGGAATGGCTTCCATCGGACGTGGATTGTACGTGGAGAGGCTGACAGCTGGGTCCACGGCCGCAGCAAGGAAGTGCCTCCTTATTACGTGCAAAATAATTATTCCTCCACCTGACAGCGGGGACCCACCGGACGGGCCACCGTATTTCGCGAAAAAACGTTTCCCCCTGACTGCTGGGACCCACCAGCTACATCTTCGCACGCAAGGAAGTGCGTCCGAAAAAATGATTCGCCCCCCTGACTGCTGGGACCCACCAGCTACATCTTCGCACGCAAGGAAGTGCGTCCGAAAAAAAATGATTCGCCCCCTGACTGCTGGGACCCACTAGCTACATCTTCGCACGCAAGGAAGTGCGTCCGGGCAAAAAAACAAAACGATTCCCCCCTGACTGCTGGGACCCAGCAGCTACACCTTCGCACGCAAGGAAGTGCGTCCGGGCAAAAAAAACAAAACAAAACGATTCGCCCCCTGACTGCTGGGACCCACCAGCTACATCTTCGCAGGCAAGGAAGTGCCTGACAGTCGGGACCCATCTGGCCGCGAACGTGTACGTACATATATACTGGTCGATGTAGAGGCGCGCACGTGTCGTAGTAGAGGCGCGTACGTGTCGTAGTAGAGGCGCGCACGTAGCATGTACACGTACGTACAGCGGCCAGGGTGCAAGAAAGAAAATACGGCCACGTACGTACATACGGGCAGGGTCTCGAACGCCTACTCGCGCATACGTACGGCCAGGGCTCGTGTACATGGCTGGGTCGGAACGGAGAAACAACGTCGTCGTCGTGTTCATGGGGAGGCAACGGAATGCGTCGTGTTCATGGGGAGGCAACAGAATGCGTCGTGTTCATCGGGAGGCAACGGAACGTGTGGGAGCCAACCGGCTGGGTCGGAACGGAATGCGTGGTCATGTTCATCGGGAGGGCTTGGACGGAACAGGCGATGGAAACGAGGCCTGGCGTATCGCAAAACGGAGGAAACAACCTTGTGTTCGACTGGCGACGTTCGAAACGGGATCCTATTCATCGGGAGGGGTCTGGTGTACCGCAAAACGGAGGAAACGGACCTCCTACGGTCGACACGGGGGTCCCGTTGATCGGGAGGGGTGTGGCGTACTGCAAAACGGAGGAAACGGACTTGTGTTGGAGCGCTACGGTCGAAACGGGGGTCCTGTTGATCGGGAGGGGTGTGGCGTACCGCAAAACTGGACTCCACGGGATACTGTTCATCTCCACCGTCGACCTCCTCCAGCCTCCACGGGCTACCGTCGACCTCCTCCAGCCTCCACGGGCTCCTGTTCATCCAGCCTCCACCGCGCGCTACTCCACCGGCTACTGTTCAACCACCCCTCCACGGGCACCCCTCCACCATCTACTGTTCATCCAGCCCTCCACATCATGGGGTCCTATT
>NC_057802.1:459528020-459650959 GCF_018294505.1 Triticum aestivum | reverse complement strand
TCCAATCGACTGGCTTCAGTTAGCAGCAGTAGCGAAGGAATCGCTCGATCGGGTTCAGTTAACAGCCATCGATCGATCGCTCGGGTTCAGTAACGCGTAGCCTGCAGTGCAATCGCTCGGGTTCAGTTAGAGCCCAACGCCTCGCTCGGGTTCAGTTAGAGCCAACGCCTCGCACACACGCGCGTACGTGTATGAGAGAAACACGCATCGCTCGGCCCCCGACCTCCCACCATAACCGGGAACTCCCCGAAATTTTCCTCCCCCTCGCTTCTACCACGGTTTTTCCGTCATTTACGGCCCAAAGAATGTCATGCAGCCGCGTCTCTGGCCCGCCCAGGATGAAAAGCCCATTTTCTATCATGATTCTTTGTCATAGATGTAGGAGCCCACCACATCTATGATGATACCGGGTTTTGTCACAATTATCGTCATAGAAGTGTCATATGTATGACAGAATTTTTTTTCGTTCGGCCCAAAATGTCACGGATGTCTCTTTTTTTTGTAGTGTGTGACACTACGTCATCACCCGGTCATCATTTCGAACCGTTTTTCGGCCTACCACTTCGAGATGTGGTCTCATTGGCACGTATTGTCAAAGCAGAGACCGTGTCCCCTTATTGCGGGATTCTTATCAATGCGGGCGTGGGTAATCCAACTGTGCCATTTGCACAGCCCTTGGGAATAGGCAAGTTTTAAGGCGAGTGGGGAGGCACTTGATATTCACAGCCTTTATAAGGAGATAAGGATTCCCTTCTTTCACCCACGCCTTCTCTCTCTCTCTCTCTTTGCCCTCCCATTCTCGAGCTCCAGCGCCCAAGTCCTCATCTTTTCTGCCTCAAGCAAACACTCGACCATGTCCGGATCTGGAGCGCAAGGCAAGTGGATGGCCTCAAGGAGAAGGACATCACCAAGCTTCGGGAGGCCGGGTATCTGGCAAAAGAAATCGCCCACCGGCTTCCGGCCCAGGGGAAAATCATCCCTACCCCGAAGCCCAATGAGAGGGTGGTGTTCATCCCCCACTTCATTTGCGGGTTAGGGTTTCCTCTCCACCCTTTCGTCCGCGGACTTATGTTTTATTATGGGATAGATTTCCATGATCTAGCCCAAAACTCCTTCCTCAACATCTCGACATTCATTGTCGTGTGTGAGGCCTTCCTCCACATTCCTCCCCACTTCGGATTGTGGCTTAAGATCTTCAACGTGAAGCCAAAGGTAGTGGATGGCCAACATGCGGAGTGCGGAGGCGCCATGGTGAGCAAGCTGCCCAATGTCACCTGGCCCAAAGGTACTTTCGTGGAGACTATCAAAGAGTGGCAGAAACTATGGTTCTATATCACAGAGCTCCGCGATGCCACTTGGGCCGCGGCTCCCGAGTTTAAGTCCGGCGCCCCAATGCGGCTCACCTCCTAGATAGAGAAGGGCCCAAATTGGTCTTCGTTAGACAAGCTGATAGCACTGCAAACGCGCATCCAAAGCATGGTGGACAAAAACATCAAGCTCGTCACCGTGATCCAGGTGATGCTAGTTCGCCGGATCCTTCCATGCCAGAGCCGAGCCTCCCCTTTTTGGGAATTCGATCCGGAGAAGCACCAGACCTTGGCAAGGCTCTTCGGCACCACGCACGAAGACATCTGGAAGTTGCTCTTTAAGGGCAATGAGACGCCACCGGACACCACCGAGGACCGTGGGCATGATCTTGCCCATCCCGCCAGTGCGGTAAGTCTTTCGCGTTCCAAGATGTATCCTTTACTTGCTTATTCGAGGCAGATATCTAAACTCCACTATATATTTTTTCAGGAATGGATAGAGAGAGCGGAGCAGATTCGGTGTCCGGCTCCGCTGCCAGAGGAACTAGCATTTCCTCTTCTAATGAAGATGCTGGTTCCGGCGCCCTACAAGGCGCCGGAGAAGAAGGCCAAGAAGAAGGCCCAGGGGGTCCGGAGTGCCCCCGCCGCAAAGGAACTTCGGATATGACGTCTGAAGACCACGAGACTCATTCCTCCGCCGGCGAAGACGACGGGGAGGAGGAAGAGGAGAGCAGCTCTCCCCCTGAGGGGGGAAGGAAGAAGAGGGCGGCCTCCACAAATCTGGAGGCGGAGGCGTCCAAGAGGGGGAAGGGTTCCCTCGCGGAAAACTCCGCGTGGGATGTTGACAGCAGCCCAGTGCCGCGCCCCCGACGCAAGCCCCTGGCCGCATCGTAAGTGTTAAAAACCCTAATGCGTCCGTATATCTGGCACCTCTACTTCATAGCTTTAACATGTTTGAATTATGCAATTGCAGTCCGGCCCACGATAGCTCCCTGTGATCCTCCTCAGGGGGTTCGCTGGATACGAAGGCGATGGCCAGAGAGTCACCACCGACGGCTCACTCTCCCCGGGCCAAGGGCGACGCCGAGGTCCTGTCTCGAAGGACCTTCCCTGGCCAGGGAGAGGTTCAGGAGGGCATCACGGCGGTGCCAGAGGATGACTCCTCGGCCGCCAGACACCTCGGGGGGAAAGCCCCCATAGAGACTGGCGATGGGGGCCAGATTCAATTCGACCCCCAGCCGGATACAGTCCCGGAGACTTACACAGCTCCAGAGCCAAGCAAGCAACCTCCTCCGAAGGGAGGAGGTGTGCCTGTACCACCGGTGACCTCTGTCGATCTAGAGGCACTGTATAATCTGTTGGAAGTGCCACGAGGCGCTTCCATCATAGAAGAACACCGTACCCTTATGGGTACGGTGGTTGAGAGGGCTCAGTGCGTCAAGAGAGGACTCACCGAAGCCTGCACCAGCCTGCTGACAGGCCTTGAGGTAAGCGACGCAAAAAAGTCATAGTATAGACAGTAGCCCCTGAGACACTGTCTGGTGTTCGAAAAGAAAAGCCGGACAGAGGATCAAGTAATTTTTGCAGGAAACTAACTAAATATGTCTTATGTGAATAAGCAGGCGTCGTTGCTAGCCGCAACCTCTCATGCTGTTGAGGTCTTTGGACTAAAGCAGAGTCTGAAGCGGGTCGAGGAAGAGCTTGGTCAAGCAAAGAAATAGCTCGAGAAGGAGCAAGGTATGTGATCGCTTGTTGTATGTTCAGAAAAGAATAAATGATGTGTACTGACCATTCTGCTATGATATTTGTAGGAGCGGCCACTGAGGTTGAAACCCTCAAGAAGGTGCTGGCCGAGGCCGAGGAGAGGGCGGCAAAGGAACAAGCCGCCCAGAAGAAGCACGAGGCCAGGGTTGGGGAGGTCCAACAGGAGCTCCAGGACGCCTTAAAGAAGTACGACTCCTTGGAGAGCCAGTATGCGGGCCAGGAGTCCGAACTCGCGAAGGCCCGCCAAAGCGCGCAAGAGGCCCGGGCCGAAGCCCAAGGCACCATCCAGGAAATCCAAGAGGCCAAGAAGATCATGGCGGGTAAGGCTTTTATTATGCAAAGCAAGTATGTGAAGAAGAGATATCTCTTACTGACCCGGATTTGGAGTTCTCCAGGGGCGTTTGTGGATCTGCCGCGCAGCGTGTCTGACGCTGCGGAATTCTTCCGAGCCGAAGAAGGGAGCTCGACGGAGAAGCTATTCTGGTCGCAATACCTTGCACCAGAACATCCGGTGCCCTTTAGCGATCAGCTAAAACTGCTCGTCGAACTGCACAGGGTGGACGAACTGGCCATGAAGGACTTAACAATCCGGCTGTGGCCTGCCGAGGCCATACCCAGCAGCTACTTCGGGCTCATGAAGCGGCTAGTCGATGCCTGCCCTCGGCTTGATGCCATCAAGCGGTCGGTCTGCATCGTAGGTGCGCGGATGGCCTGCGCCTGTGTCAAGATGCAATGGGCGAAGATGAATGCCGTCACGGTCGCGACCAAGGGACTGCCTGCGGGAAAGGAGCACCGCACGCCCGAGCAATATTTCAGCGATCTCCTGGAGGGATCCCGCATTGTGGCGGAGCAGTGTACGAGAGATGTAACCTTTGAATGAATACATTCGTATTATCTCGCTCTGTATTATGAAACAAGTTCGGCTATGTAATATAATGCATGTTTACTATTTTACCTCCTGTGCGGCCGTGTTTATGAAATTTTGAGAGTTGGCCAGTCATCGGCTTCAGCCCCCACGTAGGTAGTACGAGGGGTGTTCGGGATGAAATCTAAACACTCTTGATCCAATTGTTTGGTCCTTGAAGGAGGTGTTTAGTGCAACGAACCAGGCAATCGGACTATTTGGCTTTATCACCCTCACTTAGCCATAGGAGTTTGACAATAAAAATTTAGGCGCAGCCCCTAGTATCCGAACTAGGGTACTGTAAACACCTGATCGGGTAAGAGCCGATTCATCGCATAATGCGGAAAAAATCGCTGAAGATTTGAAACCTCCGAAGAGCTGACCGGCTCTCGCCGCATCATGACAGTCAGTTTTTGGCTTTCTCTACTGAGGTGCTCATCTGGATAAACCGGGACACAATCGCAGTAGTTCTCCCTTTACTACCCTAGCCGATATAGTGGAACGTAAGGTAGTAAGCACAGGAGCCGGGCAACCCAACTATTGACCAAAGACATGATTCGGAGCCAATGCATATAATGCTAAATTCGGGGTGCCGAACTCCTCTATAAAGAGTGTTCGGACTTTGTTGCCGTATTATGGGTCGCAATGAAGCCCCTAGCAGATTAAAGCGTACCAAAGTGTACGGGCGCAACTTGAAAAGATTTTCAAGAAGATAGAAAAAGGAAAAAGGGGTAGTAAGCTAGTGCCGCAGAAGTTGGGCCGCTAACTATTTCCATTATAGTTTCATTAATATGTCAAAGCGTATTTATACAAGTGGCGCGATAAGCATCCGGGCTATTTAACATGCCGCAACCAAGGGAGAGCTGCGTGCGGGTCTTGAAAGTAGGTAGAGTGATCGTTAAAGAGACCACCTAGGAATTCCCTTGTACGCCAGTGCTTCTCGCCATCTTGGTGTATCCATCCTATCAAGAGGACCGATGATCAGGTCGCCAGAAGAAACCTGCGGAAAAGAGACCGAAAAAGGATAAATTTTTTTGAAAGTATGTGTGTCCAGGAGCGGTCAAGCCGTATTATGGATCACCAGCTAGTTATGCCTCTGTCTACTCCCATGGTATTTTGAGTGCGTAATTATGCACGCGTGGTACGAATGCCGCCACTTGGTTGGGACTGGGACGGAGGCCAAATTGCTACTCGAGCTCTTGACAAGCTGGGCTGTCCTACTGCAGAGTAGTCCGGACTCATTTGACAGTGTCCGGGAGCTCGGCCGATGAACTAAGGTTCTATTTGAGAAGGCCGCTCTGTACTTCTGCTGCTAACGCAGCGGTGTGCTCCTCGGTACGGAGGGAGCGTTCCATGTTTCCATTGACTACTATGACGCCGCATGGTCCGGGAATTTTGAGCTTAAGATAAGCATAGTGTGGCACCGCGTTGAAGCGCGCAAATGCGGTTCGTCCAAGCAGTGCATGATAGCCGCTGCGAAAGGGAACGATATTGAAGATCAGTTCTTCGCTTCGGAAGTTGTCCGGAGATCTGAAGACAACCTCTAGTGTGATTGAGCCCGTACAACGGGCCTCTACACCTGGTATTACTCCATTGAAGGTAGTCCTTGTGGGTTTAATTCTTGAGGGATTAATGCCCATTTTGCATGTTGTATCCTAATAGAGCAGGTTCAGGCTGCTGCCACCGTCCATAAGGACTCTCGTGAGGTGAAATCCATCAATGATTGGGTCGAGGACCAGTGCGACTGAACTGCCATGATGGATACTGGTCGGATGGTCCCTGCGATCAAAAGTGATCGGACAGGAAGACCATGGGTTGAACTTGGGGCGACTGGCTCCATTGCATAGATGTCCCTGAGCGCGCGCTTGTGTTCCCTCTTGGGGATGTGGGTAGCGTAGATCATGTTCACCGTTTTAACTTGGGGTGGGGACTTCTTTTGCCCCCGTGTGTTCGGTGGCCGGGGCTCCTCGTCATCCTCCTCGCTTTGCGACCCCTTCTCCTTGTTCTCGGCATTTAATTTGCCGGCCTGTTTAAAAACCCAACAGTCTCTGTTGGTGTGATTGGCTGGTTTGTCGGGGGTGCCATGTATCTGGCATGGGCGATCGAGTATGCGGTCCAAGCTGGATGGGCCCGAACTGTTCCATTTGAATGACTTCTTCCGCTGGCCGTACTTGGAGCCGCTGAATCCGGCGTTGACCGCCATGTCGTCGGTATTATCACCGTTGTTTCGACGCTTGTGTCTGTTGCGTCTGGGCTTGCTGTTGCTATTTCTGGCTTCCGCAGTGCCAGTCTCGCTTGAATTGTTATTGCTACAGGCTAGCCAGTTATCTTCGCCCAGGCAAAAGCGGGTCATAAGTGCCGTAAGGGCTGCCATGGACTTCGGCTTTTCTTGGCCGAGGTGTCGGGCGAGCCATTCGTCTCGGATGCTGTGTTTAAAGGCCGCCAGGGCTTCGACATCTGGACAGTCGACGATCTGGTTCTTTTTAGTTAAGAACCTAGTCCAGAGTTTCCTAGCTGACTCTCCGGGCTGTTGAATTATGTGAGTTAAGTCATCGGCATCCGGAGGTCGAACGTATGTGCCTTGGAAGTTGTCAAGGAAGGCCTCTTCCAAGTCCTCCCAGCTGCCGATGGAGTTTTCAGGCAGACTGTTCAACCAATGCCGGGCTGGCCCTTTGAGTTTTAGTGGGAGGTATTTGATGGCATGGAGATCATCGCCGCGGGCCATATGAATGTGAAGGAGAAAATCCTCGATCCATACCGCGGGGTCTGTTGTCCCATCGTATGACTCGATGTTTACAGGTTTAAACCCCTCTGGGAATTTGTGCTCCATTACCTCGTCAGTGAAGCAAAGGGGGTGTGCGGCACCTCTATATCGGGCCACGTCACGATGTAGTTCGGATGAAGTCCGTCTACGGTTCTCAGCCCGGGCGTGGGTATAATTGTTGCGTCCGGCTAGGTAGCCATTGTCGCGTGTCGGGGCACGTCCCCGTGATCCATAGATTGATCTGTTCTGACCTGCTCTACTGTCCAGGTCCTGCCGTAGATCATATGTATGTCCCCGAGCTGTTTTATCTCTGCCTTTACGGTGAGGTGGGGCAGGCTGGTGTCCGGCTTGAGTTGCCGCTTTATCCCGACCGCGTGGTGGTCTGTCAGCCGTATTGCGCGATGATGGTATGGGCTCCAGCGCCTCATCATCGAACTGAGGTAGCAATTTGCGCTTCAGATAACTTTTGGCTGGGCACTTGAGGCCGTATTCCTCGGCTGCCAGGACATAAGTCCATCTATCGTTGAGCAGATCTTGATCAGCTTGAAGCTGCTGCTGCTTCTTTTTCAGGCTCCTTGCAGTGGCTATTAGCTGGCGCTTAAAGCGCTCCTGCTCGAGAGGTTCCTCAGGCACGATAAAATCCTCGGTGCCGAGGCTCACCTCATCCTCGGAGAGCGGAAGATAATTACTGTCCTCTGAGTCTTCATGTGTGGCCTGCTCATCAGGGCTAACTTGCCCGTCTGTTCATCTTGTTGGGAAGTTGCCTCAACGGGGTCTTCATTGTCTTCGGCACCGTCCGGAGTGTTATCTTCTCCTGTGTCGGTGTTACTATCTTTGCTGCATCGTGATTTAGAGCAGCGCCGCTGACGCCGGCGCTTTGGTGGTATCTCAGGAGGTTTATCCTCAACTGGATCCTTCGTGTTATCGCCCTTGTTCTCTTCAGGTGTGTCCACCATGTATACGTCATACGAGGAGGTGGCCGTCCAACGTTCTGTAAACGGCGGGTTTTGGGCCTCCTCTTCTCCGGCATCCTCGTCCATACCGTCGATGTCTTCGGAGCCGTAATCGAGCATGTCGGTTAGGTCCTTGACAGTGGCTATGAAGTGGGCGGTGGGTGGGAAGCAAAATTCTCCGTCATCAGCCTCCAGTTCGAACCGGATATAATTCGGCTGTGATTCCCCCGCTAAGGAGAGTGTTCTTAATGAGTTTAGCACGTCGCCTAAAGACGAGTGCCGAAAGATGTCCGCGGAGCTGAATTCGACGATCGATGCCCGATCAGGCTCGTCGTGCACGGACGCACATGCTTCAGAACCTGTAGCCAGAAACGTGTTCGAGGTTCCGGTAACACAGATCTCTCTTGAGGTTGGGTCTGTGTGCGGCTCCAACGCCACTGAGTTTGTAGCCTCCGTGGCAGGGTTGAGCCTCCCATCCTCGGATGGCGTGATCTGCTCCGGATCTAGGGCCAGGGCAGTTGCAGGAACTATCTCCTAGATGTGGTCCGATGACATATTTAAGTCATGTTCATCGAGGTGACGAGGTGCGACCGTCGCGGTCTCGAATCCGTCGAAGATCAAGTCTCCGAGGATGTCCGCAACGTAGTTCAAGCTTCCGAATCTGACCTGATGGCCAGGGGCGTAGCTGTCGATCTGCTCTAGATGGCCAAGCGAGTTGGCACGCAGTGCGAAGCCGCCAAATACGAAGATCTGTCCGGGGAGGAAGGTTTCTCCCTGGACAACGTTGTTGTAGATGATCGACGGGGCCATCGAACCTCTTGACGATGACACAGCGGAACTCTCAATGAAAGCACCAATGTCGGTGTCAAAACCGGCGGATCTCGGGTAGGGGGTCCCGAACTGTGTGTCTAAGGTCGATGGTAACAGGAGACGGGGGACACGATGTTTACCCAGGTTCGGGCCCTCTCTATGGAGGTAATACCCTACTTCCTGCTTGATTGATCTTGATGAATATAAGTATTACAAGAGTTGATCTACCTCGAGATCGTAATGGCTAAAGCCCTAAAAGTCTAGCCTGTATGACTATGATTATGATTGTCCTGGTATGGACTAAGCCCTCCAGTTTATATAGACACCGGAGGGGGCTAGGGTTGTACTAAGTCGGTTACAGAGAAAGGAATCTTCATATCCGGACGCCAAGCTTGCCTTCCACGCCAAGGAGAGTCCCATCCGGACACGGGAGATAGTCTTCGGCCTTGTGTCTTCACAGCCCATCAATCCGGCCCACGTATCACAGTCCGGACGCCCGAGGACCCCCTAATCCAGGACTCCCTCAACGGGCTGAGCAAGAACCGTTCTTACCTACGCATCAAAACCACAACGATTTTTCGTCAAGTATGTGCTAACCTTCAACAAGGACCGGGCGTAGCCACACTTGATTCAACTAAAGTGGAGAAACTGACATCCGCCAGCCACCTGTGTGCGAAGCACGTTGGTAGAACCAGTCTCGCGTAAGCATACGCGTAATGTCGGTCCGGGCCGCTTCATAAAACAATACCGCCGAATGAAAGTATGACAAACTGGTAAGCAATATGACTATTATCGCCCACAACTCACTTGTGTTCTACTCGTCCATATAACATCTACGCATAAACCTGGCTCGGATGCCACTGTTGGGGAACGTAGTAATTTCAAAATTTTCATACGCACACGCAAGATCATGGTGATGCATAGCAACGAGAGGGGAGAGTGTTGTCCATGTACCCTCGTAGACCATAAGCGGAAGCGTTATGACAACGCGGTTGATGTAGTCGTACGTCTTCACGATCGACCGATCCTAGTACCAAACGTATGGCACCTCCGCGATCTGCACACGTTCAGCTCGGTGACGTCCCACGAACTCACGATCCAATAGAGTGTTGAGGGAGAGCTTCGTCAGCACGACGGTGTGATGACGGTGATGATGAAGCTACCGGCGCAGGGCTTCACCTACGCACTACAACGATATGACCGGGGTGGATTATGGTGGAGGGGGGCACCACACACGGCTAAGAGATCAATGATCAACTTGTGTGCAACACCCACGATGCGGCTATATCTCCCACGTGTCGAGGCACGACTTGGAGGCATAACCGCATGGTGGTTTTGTCGCAAGAAGGGTCATCTTCACACAATCCCATGTAATGAACAAGAATGGGATAAAGAGTTGGCTTACAATCACCACTTGACACAATACATAACTTAAACATACATCATTCAGAGTACGCACATAGTCCGACTACGGACAAATACAAATGAAAAGAAGATAACCCCAAATGCTAGATCCCCGATCGTACCAACTGAGCTCCACTACTGATCATCAGGAAATGAAACGTAGTAACGACCAAGTTCCTCGTCGAACCCCCACTTGAGTTCGGTAGCATCACCTGCACTGGTATATATCATCAGCACCTGCAACTGTTTTGGTAGAATCTGTGAGTCACGAGGACTCAGCAATCTCAAAACCCGCGAGATCAAGACTATTTAAGCTTATGGGAAGGATGGGGTAATGAGGTGGAGCTGCAGCAAGCACTAAGCAAATATAGTGGCTAACATGCGCAAAGAAGAGTGAGAAGAGAAGCAACGCAACGGTCGAGAAGCTAGAAGTGATCAAGAAGTGATCCTGTACTTACGTTCATACATAACCCAAACCGTGTTCACTTCCCGGACTCCGCCGAAAAGAGACCATCACGGCTACACACGCGGTTGATGCATTTTAATTAAGTCAAGTGTCAAGTTCTCTACAACCGGACATTAACAAATTCCCATCTGCCACATAACCGCGGGCACGGCTTTCAAAATTTTATATCCTGCAGGGGTGTCCCAACTTAGCCCATCACAAGCTCTCACAATCAACGAAGGATATTCCTTCTCCCGGGAAGACCCAGTCAGGCTCGGAATCCAGGTTACAAGACGTTTCGACAATGGTAAAACAAGACCAGCAAAGCCGCCCGATGTGCCGACAAATCCCGATAGGAGTCTGTAGGATCGAAAGTATGTCTAGACAGGGGGTGATTAGACTACTTGACCAAATAAAAGTCTAGCCTTTTCCCAATTTTAAGTCTTGGCAGATTTTAGCAACTTAGCACAAATCAAGTAATCAACCTACACATGCAATTCTAAGAGTATAGCAGCGGAATGTAAAACAATTGCATATGAAGGTAAAGGGAGGAGTTTGGAGGGAGCAAATGCAATGTAGACACGGAGATTTTTTATCCGTGGTTCTGATAGGTGGTGCTATCATACATCCACGTTGATGGAGACTTCAACCCACGAAGGGTAACGGTTGCGCGAGTCCACGGAGGGCTCCACCCACGAAGGGTCCACGAAGAAGCAACCTTGTCTATCCCACCATGGCCATCGCCCACGAAGGACTTGCCTCACTAGGGTAGATCTTCACGAAGTGGGCGATCTCCTTGCCCGTACAAACTCCTTGGTTCAACTCCACAATCTTGACGGAGGCTACCAAGTGCCACCTAGCCAATCTAGGAGACACCACTCTCCAAAAGGTAATAGATGGTGTGTTGATGATGAACTCCTTGCTCTTGTGCTTCAAATGATAGTCTCCCCAACACTCAACTATCTCTCATAGGATTGGATTTGGTAGAAAGATGATTCGAGTGGAAAGCAACTTGGGGAAGGCTAGAGATCAAGATTTATGTGGTTGGAATGGAGTATCTTGACCTCAACACAAGTGTAGGTGGTTCTCTCTCAGAAAATGTATGTTGGAAGTATAGGCATGTTCTGATGGCTCTCTCCACGAATGAAGAGTGGGTGGAGGGGTATATATAGCCTCCACACAAAATCTAACTGTTACACACAAATCACCAAACTCGGTGGGACCGAATCCTGAAACTCGGTCAGACCGATCTAGTTCAAAATGTGAACGTTAGGATTTTCGGTGGGACCAACATGTCATCTCGGTGGGACCGATTCCATTTGGGTCAGGGCATAATGTAATCTCGGTGAGACCGATTACACAAACTCGGTGGGACCGATTTTGGTAATAGACAAATAGAGAGTTGGTCAGGCGAACTCGGTGGGACCGATTCGCTCATCTCGGTTAGACCGAAACGTTACGAAAGGGAAATAGAGAGTTTGCATTGCAATCTCGGTGGGACCGATCGCTCATCTCGGTTGGACCGAAATGTTATGAAGGGAAACAGAGAGGTTGCAATCCCATCTCGGTGAGACCGAGATCCCTATCGGTGAGACCGAAGTGACTAGGGTTTGTGGTAGTGGCTATGTCAAGCGAACTCGGTGGCGCCGGATAGAATGTTTCGGTGGGGCCGAGTTTGACTTTTGGTTTGGGACATATGTGGATATGATAAAGTAGTTGAGGGTTTTTGGAGCATATCACTAAGCATTTTGAGCAAGTAACTCATTAAGCAACACCTCACCCCCTTTTAATAGTATTGGCTTTTCCTATGGACTCAATGTGATCTTGGATCACTAAAAGTAAAATGTAGAGTCTTGTGCTTTGAGCTTGAGCCAATCTTTTGTCCTTAGCATTTTGAGGGGTCCACTTTCTGATCCATGCCATGCCAATCATCGAGCTTTCCTGAAATATTTACCTTGACATAGCATTAGCTAAATGAGCTATATGTTGTTAGGAATTACCAAAACCACCCAGGGATAGTAACCACCCAGGAATTACCAAAAAGTTCAAATATGCATAGTGCTATGCGTCTCTCAGGCTTGGTCTTCGGGAGGTGGTGTAGAGAGAACTCAAAGGACGAAGGCATCTGTTGATGTAGTTGGAGCTGGTGGAGTGGCTGCTGGAGGTGGCACTAGAGCTGTAGCTGCTGGGGTTGACGATGTAGCTCTAGAATCTGTCACTGGCACTGCAGCAGACCTCTGTCCTCTAGGCACTCGCTCAAATGCAACATTAGTTGCCTTGCCTCTCCTCTCTTCTGCTTCCTACTGAAGCTGCTCAACTGCTATTTGAATCTCAGTTACCTTTAGATCAAGATCATAAAATTTGGTTTCTATGATCCTCTCCAAGCTCTCCTGGTTTTGAGTCAGGGTGGCCAAGACCTTCTCAATCCTCAGTGTAGACTAGATCAGGTATCCAAGTTGATCTTGCTTGCTCTTCAGGAAAACTTGAGATGCCTCTTCAACACTTGGCATCTTGGCAGCTTTCTCAGCCTTTGCTTTGGCTCTCTTCTCCTGTGCTTGCACAGATGTGGGGTCTTCCTCATTCATCACAACAGTATTATCTTCAAAATCAGGATGCAAAGGAAGGTGCTCCTTGTCCAACAAGTAAGTACCTGTGCCCATCTTGGAGTTGATGAGCTCCTGAATGTGTGGAGCATACCCACCACTTCTTTCTGGTCAGCAGCAGTCCTCTTGATTGTTTCTACAATCAAACTCATGACTTGAACTTCTGAGGTACATCAAAAAGGTGTAGCAGGTTGATAGAATGTCCACTGATCATCTTGTGATCTCCATACTTGGGTAGCAATGTGTGCCTTAGGATCCAGTTGATGGTAGGCAGACCAGACAACAGATAGTGTACAGATCCAAACTTATGTGTCTCCAAAGCTTTGTCTGGGATCTCCTTGTACATGTTGGCCATAGTGTTGTGGTCTTTCTTCTTCTCAGCGTATACATCCAACTCATCTTCATGTTCATCTGAGGCATTGATCAGCTTGGCCCACTCCTCAACTGTGGATTGGTACCTTGTACCCTCAGACATCCAAATGATCTTCCCATCTGGGTAAAAGTGAGCTGTGGAGTAAAACTGCATGATCAGCTCATCATTCCATTTTGTGAGCTTCTGAGCAACAAATTTGTCAACTCCACATGCTTTGAAGCTGTCATGTACTCCTGGGAAGTGATCTTCATTTTTCTTGATGAATTCCCAATCAACCCATCTCATGTCACAAACAATGGGCTTCTTGTCAAGCAAAATGGTTTCATAGAAGTCTTGATGTTCCTTTGTGTGAAACCTGTAGTCAACTGTTGTTCTCCTCCTCACAGCATAAGGATCAGACTGTCTCCACAATCTCAGGCCAGCATCCTTTCTAATATGCATGTCTTCTGCCACTGGATGAGCATCATTGTGGTTAGGAATCTTGGGCTTCAACTTTCTCAAAACAAGTGAATCTTCTTCTTCTTCTTCAGCTTGAGGTACTGGGGCCTTGTTCTTTTCCTCAGCAGGAATGTTCCTGGTGCTCCTCTTGGGCTTACTGGGCTTCTGAGATGGAGCTTTGGGAGCAGACTTGGGCTTTGATAGAGCAGCCCCTGACTTTATAGCATCTCCCATAAGCTTTGGAGCTTTGGGTGCTGGTGCAGCATCCTCTTCCTCTTCCTCTTCTTCAGAATCTCTCATCATTGAGGGCTTGCCAAGAACTTTTGCAGTAGTAGTTCTTGCCCTCTTCTTCTTTTTGTCATCTCCTGCTGCTTCACCTTCATCAGATTCTATATTGAATTTCATTGTTTCTCCTGTTGCCACCCTCCTTGGCTTTGACATAGGAATTCTCCTTACTGGTGCCTTTGTTTTCAGTCCTGGCTTACTTGCAGCAGTTGTGCCATATTCCTTTTGAAGGAAATATGCCCTAGAGGCAATAATAAAGTTATTATTTATTTCCTCATATCATGATAAATGTTTATTATTCATGCTAGAATTGTATTAACCGGAAACATAATACATGTGTGAATACATAGACAAACATAGTGTCACTAGTATGCCTCTACTTGACTAGCTCGTTGATCAAAGATGGTTGAGTTTCCTAGCCATAGACATGAGTTGTCATTTGATTAACGGGATCACATCATTAGGAGAATGATGTGATTTACTTGACCCATTCCGTTAGCTTAGCACTTGATCGTTTAGTTTACTGCTATTGCTTTCTTCATGACTTATACATGTTCCTATGACTATGAGATTATGCAACTCCCGATTACCGGAGGAACACTTTGTGTGCTACCAAACGTCACAACGTAACTGGGTGATTATAAAGGTGCTCTACAGGTGTCTCCGATGGTACTAGTTGAGTTGGCATAGATCGAGATTAGGATTTGTCACTCCGATTGTTGGAGAGGTATCTCTGGGCCCTCTCGGTAATGCACATCACTATAAGCCTTGCAAGCAATGTGACTAATGAGTTAGTTGCGGGATGATGCATTACGGAACAAGTAAAGAGACTTGCCGGTAACGAGATTGAGCTAGGTATTGAGATCGAATCTCGGGGAAGTAACATACCGATGACAAAGGGAATAACATATGTTGTTATGCGGTTTGACCGATAAAGATCTTCCTAGAATGTGTAGGAACCAATATGAGCATCCAGGTTCCGCTATTGGTTATTGACCGGAGACGTGTCTCGGTCATGTCTACATAGTTCTCGAACCCGTAGGGTCCGCACGCTTAAAGTTCTGTGACGATCGGTATAATGAGTTTATATGTTTTGATGTACCGAAGGTAGTTTGGAGTCCCGGATATGATCAAGGACATGACGAGGAGTCTCGAAATGGTCGATATGTAAAGATCGATATATTGGATAACTATGTTCGGACACCCGAGGTGTTTCGGGAGGTTTCGGGCATATACCGGAGTACTGGGGGATTACCGGAACCCCCCGGGGAGTATATTGGGCCTAATGGGCCTTAGTGGAGAAGAGGAGGGGCGGTCAGGGCAGGCCGCACGCCCGCTCCCCCTCTAGTCCGAATTGGACAAGGAGGGGGGCGGCGCCCCCTTTCCTTCCCCTCTCTCTCCTCCTTCCCCCTTCTCCTACTCCTACTAGGAAAAGAGGAGTCCTACTCCCGGTGAGAGTAGGACTCCCCCCTTGGCGCGCCCTCCTCCTTGGCCGGCCGCCTCCCCCCTAGCTCCTTATATACGGGGGTAGGGGGCACCCTAGAACACACAAGTTGATAATTGATCTCTCCCAGCCGTGTGCGATGCCCCCCTCCACCATAATCCACATCGGTCACATCGTAGCGGTGCTGAGGTGAAGCCCTGCGACGGTAGCTTCATCAACATCGTCACCACGCCGTCGTGCTGACGAAACTCTCACTCGAGCTCTACTGGATCGTGAGTTCGCGGGACGTCACTGAGCTGAACGTGTGCTGAACGCGGAGGTGTCGTACGTTCGGTACTGAGGATCGGTCGATCATGAAGACGTACGACTACATCAACCGCGTTGTCATAATGCTTCCGCTTAACGGTCTACAAGGGTATGTGCACGACACTCTCCCCTCTCATAGCTATGCATCACCATGATCTTGCGTGTGCATAGGAATTTTCTTGAAATTACTACGTTCCCCAACAGTGGCATCCGAGCCAGGTTTATGCGTAGATGTTATATGCACGAGTAGAACAGAAGTGAGTAGTTGGCAATACAAGTCATACTGCTTACCGGCATGTCATACTTTGGTTTGGCGGTATTGTTGGATGAAGCGGCCCGGACCGACATTACGCATACGCTTACGCGAGACTGGTTCTACCGACGTGCTTTGCACACAGGTGGCTGGCGGGTGTCAGTTTCTCCAACTTTAGTTGAACCGAGTGTGGCTACGCCCGTTCCTTGAGAAGGTTAAAACAACACTAACTTGACGAACTATCGTTGTGGTTTTGATGCGTAGGTAAGAACGATTCTTGCTCAGCCCATAGCAGCCACGTAAAACTTGCAACAACAAAGTAGAGGACGTCTAACTTCTTTTTGCAGGGCATGTGTGATATGATATGGTCAAGACATGATGCTATATTTTATTGTATGAGATGATCATGTTTTGTAACGGAGTTATCGGCAACTGGCAGGAGCCATATGGTTGTCGCTTTATTGTATGCAATGCAATCGCCCTGTAATTGCTTTACTTTATCACTAAGTGATAGCGATAGTCGTAGAAGCAATAGTTGGCGAGTCGACAAAGATGCTACGATGGAGATCAAGGTGTCGCGCCGGTAACGATGGTGAAAATGACGGTGCTTTGGAGATGGAGATCAAAGGCACACGATGATGATGGCCATATCATATCACTTATATTCATTGCATGTGATGTTTATACTTTATGCATCCTATTCTGCTTTGATTGACGGTAGCATTATAAGATGATCTCTCACTAAATTTCAAGGTATAAGTGTTCTCCCTGAGTATGCACCATTGCTAAAATTCGTCGTGCCGAGACACCACGTGATGATCGGGTGTGATAAGCTCTACGTTCAAATACAACGGGTGTAAGCCAGTTTTGCACACGCAGAATACTCGGGTTAAACTTGACGAGCCTAGCATATGCAGATATGGCCTCGGAACACTGAGACCGAAAGGTCGAGCGTGAATCATATAGTAGATATGATCAACATAGTGATGTTCACCATTGAAAACTACTCCATCTCACATGATGATCGGACATGGTTTAGTTGAGATGGATCACGTGATCACTTAAATGATTCGAGGGATGTCTATCTAAGTGGGAGTTCTTAAGTAATATGATTGATTGAACTTCAATTTATCATGAACTTAGTACTTGATAGTATTTTGCTTGTCTATGTTGTTGTAGATAGATGGCCCGTGCTGTTGTTCTGTTGAATTCTAATGTGTTCCTTGAGAAAGCAAAGTTGAAAGATGATGGTAGCAATTACACGGACTGGGTCCGTAACTTGAGGATTATCCTCATTGCTGAACAGAAGAATTACGTCCTGGAAGCACCGCTGGGTGCCAGGCCTGCTGCAGATGCAACTGACGACGTTAAGAACGTCTGGCAGAGCAAAGCTGATGACTACTCGATAATTCAGTGTGCCATGCTTTACGGCTTAGAACCGGGACTTCAACGACATTTTGAACGTCATGGAGCATATGAGATGTTCCAGGAGTTGAAGTTAATATTTCTAGCAAATGCCCGGATTGATAGATATGAAGTCTCCAATAAGTTCTACAGCTGCAAGATGGAGGAGAATAGTTCTGTCAATGAACATATACTCAAAATGTCCGGGTATAATAATCACTTGATTCAACTGGGAGTTAATCTTCCGGATGATAGTGTCATTGACAGAATTCTTCAATCACTGCCACCAAGCTACAAGAGCTTTGTGATGAACTATAATATGCAACGGATGGATAAGACAACTCCCGAGCTCTTCGCAATGCTAAAGGTTGCGGAGGTAGAAATCAAGAAGGAGCATCAAGTGTTGATGGTCAACAAGACCACCAGTTTCAAGAAAAAGGGTAAAGGGACGAAGAAGGGGAACTTCAAGAAGAAGAACAAACAAGTTGGTGCTCAGGAGAAGAAACCCAAGTCTGGACCTAAGCCTGAGACTGAGTGCTTCTACTGCAAACAGACTGGTCACTGGAAGCGGAACTGCCCCAAGTATTTGGCGGATAAGAAGGATGGCAAGGTGAACAAAGGTATATGAGATATACATGTTATTGGTGTGTACCTTACTAATGCTCGCAGTAGCACCTGGGTATTTGATACTGGTTCTGTTGCTAATATTTGCAACTCGAAACAGGGACTACAGATTAAGCGAAGATTGGCTAAGGACGAGGTGACGAGGCACATGGGGAATGGTTCCAAAGTCGATGTGATCGCACGGCACGCTACCTCTACATCTACCTTCGGGATTAGTTTTAGACCTGAATAATTGTTATTTGGTGCCAGCGTTAAGCATGAACATTATATCTAGCTCTTGTTTGATGCGAGACGGTTATTCATTTAAATCAGAGAATAGTGGTTGTTCTATTTATATGAGTAATATCTTTTATGGTCATGCACCCTTGAAGAGTGGTCTATTTTTATTAAATCTCGATAGTAGTGATACACATATTCATAATATTGAAGCCAAAAGATACAGAGTTGATAAATGATAGTGCAACTTATTTGTGGCACTGCCGTTTAGGTCATATTGGTGTGAAGCGCATGAAGAAACTCCATACTGATGGACTTTTGGAATCACTTGATTATCAATCACTTGGTACTTGCGAACCATGCCTCATGGGCAAGATGACTAAGACTCTGTTCTCCGGAACAATGGAGCGAGCAACAGACTTGTTGGAAATAATACATACTGATGTATGCGGTCTGATGAGTGTTGAGGCCCGCGGCGGGTATCGTTATTTTCTGACCTTCACAGATGATTTGAGCAGATATGGGTATATCTACTTAATATAAAACATAAGTCAGAAACATTTGAAAAGTTCAAAGAATTTCCTAGTGAAGTGGAAAATCATCATAACAAGAAGATAAAGTTTCTACGATCTGATCGTGGAGGTGAATATTTGAGTTATGAGTTTGGTCTCCATTTGAAACAGTGCGGAATAGTTTCGTAGCACACGCCACCTAGAACACCACAGCGAAATGGTGTGTCCGAACGTCATAACCGTACTTTATTAGATATGGTGCGATCTATGATGTCTCTTACTGATTTACCGCTATCGTTTTGGGGTTATGCTTTAGAGACGGCTGCATTCACGTTAAATAGGGCACCATCTAAATCCGTTGAGACGACGCCTTATGAACTGTGGTTTGGCAAGAAACCAAAGTTGTCGTTTCTTAAAGTTTGGGGGTGCGATGCTTATGTGAAAAAACTTCAATCTGATAAGCTCGAACCCAAATCGGAGAAATGTGTCTTCATAGGATACCCAAAGGAAACTGTTGGGTACACCTTCTATCAAAGATCCGAAGGAAAGACATTTGTTGCTAAAATGGATCCTTTCTAGAGAAGGAGTTTCTCTCGAAAGAAGTGAGTGGGAGGGAAGTAGAACTTGATGAGGTAATTGTACCTGCTCCCTTATTGGAAAGTAGTTCATCACAGAAACCGGTTCCTGTGACACCTACGCCAATTAGTGAGGAAGCTAATGATTTTGATCATGAAACTTCAGATAAAGTTACTACCGAACCTCATTGGTCAACCAGAGTAAGATCCGCACCAGAGTGGTACGGTAATCCTATTCTGGAAGTCATGTTACTTGACCAAGGCGAACCTACGAACTATGAAGAAGCGATGGTGAGCCTAGATTCCGAAAAATGGCTTGAGGCCATGAAATCTGAGATGGGATCCATGTATGAGAACAATGTGTGGACTTTGGTTGACTTGCCCGATGACCGGCAAGCCATAGAGAATAAATGGATCTTCAAGAAGAAGACTGACGCTGACGGTAATGTTACTGTCTACAAAGCTCGACTTGGTGCGAAATGTTTTTGACAAGTTCAAGGAGTTGACTACGATGAGACTTTCTCACCCGTAGCGATTCTTAAGTCTGTCCGAATCATGTTAGCAATTGCCGCATTTTATGATTATGAAATTTGGCAAATGGATGTCAAAACTGCATTCCTGAATGGATTTCTGGAAGAAGAGTTGTATATGATGCAACCAGAAGGTTTTGTCGATCCAAAGGGAGCTAAAAAAGTGTGCAAGCTCTAGCGATACATTTATGGACTGGTGCAAGCCTCTAGGAGTTGGAATAAATGTTTTGATAGTGTGATCTGAACATATGGTTTTATACAGACTTTTGGAGAAGCCTGTATTTACAAGAAAGTGAGTGGGAGCTCTGTAGCATTTCTAATATTATATGTGGATGACATATTGCTAATTGGAAATGATATAGAATTTCTGGATAGCATAAAAGGATACTTGAATAAGAGTTTTTCAATGAAAGACCTCGGTGAAGCTGCTTACATATTGGGCCTCAAGATCTATAGAGATAGATCGAGACGCTTAATTGGACTTTCACAAAGCACATACCTTGACAAAGTCTTGAAAAAGTTCAAAATGGATCAAGCAAAGAAAGGGTTCTTGCCTGTGTTACAAGGTGTGAAGTTGAGTCAGACTCAATGCGCGACCACTGCAGAAGATAGAGAGAAAATGAAAAGTGTTCCCTATGCTTCAGCCATAGGCTCTATTATGTATGCAATGCTGTGTACCAGACCTGATGTGTGCCTTGCTATTAGCTTAGCAGGGAGGTACAAAAGTAATCCAGGAATGGATCACTGGACAGCGGTCAAGAACATCCTGAAATACCTGAAAAGGACTAAGGATACGTTTCTCGTTTATGGAGGTGACAAAGAGCTCGTCGTAAATGGTTACGTCGATGCAAGCTTTGACATTGATCCAGACGATTCTAAATCGCAAACCAGATACGTGTTTACATTGAACGGTGGAGCTGTGAGTTGGTGCAGTTCTGAACAAAGCGTCGTGGCGGGATCTACATGTGAAGCGGAGTACATAGCTGCTTCGGAAGCAACAAATAAAGGAGTGTGGATGAAGGAGTTCATATCCGATCTAGGTGTCATACCTAGTGCATCGGGTCCAATGAAAATCTTTTGTGACAATACTGGTGCAATTGCCTTGGCAAAGGAATCCAGATTTCACAAGAGAACCAAGAACATCAAGAGACGCTTCAATTACATCCGAGATCAAGTCCAGGTGGTAGACATAGAGATTTGCAAGATACATACGGATCTGAATGTTGCAGACCCGTTGACTAAGCCTCTTCCACGAGCAAAACATGATCAGCACCAAGACTCCATGGGTGTTAGAATCATTACTGTGTAATCTAGATTATTGACTCTAGTGCAATTGGGAGACTGAAGGAAATATGCCCTAGAGGCAATAATAAAGTTAATATTTATTTCCTCATATCATGATAAATGTTTATTATTCATGCTAGAATTGTATTAACCGAAAACATAATACATGTGTGAATACATAGACAAACATAGTGTCACTAGTATGCCTCTACTTGACTAGCTCGTTGGTCAAAGATGGTTGAGTTTCCTAGCCATAGACATGAGTTGTCATTTGATTAACGGGATCACATCATTAGGAGAATGATGTGATTGACTTGACCCATTCCGTTTGCTTAGCACTTGATCATTTAGTTTACTGCCATTGCTTTCTTCATGACTTATACATGTTCCTATGACTATGAGATTATGGAACTCCCGATTAGCGGAGGAACACTTTGTGTGCTATGAAACGTCATAACGTAACTGGGTGATTATAAAGGTGCTCTACAGGTGTCTCCGATGGTACTTGTTGAGTTGGCATTGATCGAGATTAGGATTTGTCACTTCGATTGTCGGAGAGGTATCTCTGGGCCCTCTCGGTAATGCACATCACTATAAGCCTTGCAAGCAATGTGACTAATGAGTTAGTTGTGGGATGATGCATTACGGAATGAGTAAAGAGACTTGCCGGTAACGAGATTGAGCTAGCTATTGAGATACCGACGATCGAATCTCGGGCAAGTAACATACCGATGACAAAGGGAATAACGTAGAATATACCGATGACCGATAAAGATCTTCGTAGAATATGTAGGAACCAACATGAGCATCCAGGTTCCGCTATTGGTTATTGACTGGAGACGTGTCTCGGTCATGTCTACATTGTTCTCGAACCCGTAGGGTCCGCACGCTTAAAGTTCTGTGACGATCGGTATTATGAGTTTGTATGTTTTGATGTACCGAAGGTAGTTCAGAGTCCCGGATATGATCATGGACATGACGAGGAGTCTCGAAATGGTCGAGACGTAAAGATCGATATATTGGATGACTATGTTCGGACACCGGAAGTGTTTCGGGAGGTTTCGGGCATATACCGGAGTACCGGGGGATTACCGGAACCCCCGGGGAGTATATTGGGCCTAATGGGCCTTAGTGGAGAAGAGGAGGGGCGGCCAGGGCAGGCCGCACGCCCCCTCCCCCTCTAGTCCGAATTGGACAAGGAGGACTCCCCCCTTGGCGCGCCCTCCTCCTTGGCCGGCCGCCTCCCCCTAGCTCCTTTATATACGGGGGCAGGGGGCACCCTAGAACACACAAGTTAATCATTGATCTCTCCCAGCCGTGTGCGGTGCCCCCTTCCACCATAATCCACCTCGGTCATATCATAGCGGTGCTTAGGCGAAGCCCTGCGATGGTAGCTTCATCAACATCGTCACCACGCCATCGTGCTGATGAAACTCTCCCTCGAGCTCTACTGGATCGTGAGTTCGTGGGACGTCACCGAGCTGAACGTGTGCTGAACACGGAGGTGCCGTACGTTCGGTACTGAGGATCGGTCGATCGTGAAGACGTACGACTACATCAACCGCGTTGTCATAACGCTTCCCTTAATGGTCTACAAGGGTATGTGGACGACACTCTCCCCTCTCGTAGCTATGCATCACCATGATCTTGCGTGTGGTAGGATTTTTTTGAAATTACTACGTTCCCCTACACCTTTTTCAGCACCTTCTTCTTGGAGCTTACTTCCTCCTCCGTGGCAATATAATCCTCATCCTCAAATTCTGAGGTTCTCTTCTTCCTGGATCTGGTTGCTGCCTTTGGCAAGTTGCTTGGAGTGCTCCTGCTTCCATCATCAGAAGTGCTTGAGGGATCTGAGCCCTCACTCATCTGCACCTGTTCCTCTGACCTATTCTGACTGTCACTCTGATCAGACATCTCTGCAATATTACTAACAACAGACCCTGTGCATAGATATAGATGAGGTAGAGTGGATGAGCATCACAAAGTGCAGAGTTTTTGCAAAACAGATGACTTAAAAACTTAGTTTTAGTTCTTCACAGAAAGCATTTCAGTTCTACCGATTTGTAAACTCGGTGATACCGAAGCAGCTTTTGGAACCTAAACTAGTGAACTCGGTCAGACCGAGTCATAGTTCGGTGGCACCGAGACTGCTAGGGTTTCACAGAGAATCGAACTCGGTCACACCGATTTGCAGTTTTCGGTCAGACCGAAAGTGCAAGTGCAATGGCCTAAGCCAAATCAGTGAGACCGATTTCTACAACTTGGTCGGTCCGAGATGAGTTCTGCGGAGACCTAACCCTAAATTTTCAAATCAAATCTAACCTAAGGGATGATTTCTGTGGATAGAGTGTTTGCATATGTGGTGATGATCATGGCAGAGTAATGTGCTACGAATCATAGTTAAGAGAATAGCACAAAGGATCGAACTCGTACCCTAGTTCGACGGAGTTTGCTACGGCAGCAACGGAGGGGCAGTATTCCATTGACGGCGATGGAAACCAGCGGCGGGAGGTCGCTGGCGGCGAGAAGACGATCTGGAGACCCGAGGCGGCAGGGCAGGATACGCGCGGGCTGAGAAGTTTCGAAGAAATTTCCAAAATCTCACCCGTGGGTTTATATATCCCGACCCTGTCGGTGTGACTGAGTGGAACAACTCGGTGGCACCGAGATGCAGAATCGCAAGTGGTTACTGCAACTCGGTGTGAACGAAAAGTTCAAATCGGTTGCACCGAGATGAAAAACCTAGATCAACTTAGTGAACTCGGTGTGACCGAAATGGATGACTCGGTCATACTGAAATGCACAAAGAGGTTTTGGAAGTTTAAGTCTATGACGAATCGGGGACTCCGAGTGCTCCTCACATAGAGTGGTTCGAATCTGACTTGATCAAAGTTTGTGATGTAGCATGAATAGAGTTTGAGACGAGAAAAGCATAGATAGCTAGAGGGAGTTCTTAGGCATTCTTGTCCATCCATTTGGCAAAAGAGAAAGAGCCAAACAATCAAAGCTACAAATGGATGTCCTCAAATGAGTAAAATATGCATCCAACATGCTCACACAATAAAATGACAAATGAAATATGTGACAAAGCATGCACAATCAATCTAGCATCTATCAAGCAATTTGGCGATGAATAGGTCACATATATATATATGAGTATATTTACTTAGGAGTCAAATTAGAACATTTGATCATAGGTCATACTCATCGTTTAAGCACAAGTGGGGTTGCCACTTTTACATAAAGCATTGTTGTGCTCACATCATTAGAGATGCTTTAGCTCAATTGATTAGAGTAAAGCTCCCCCTAGATGTGATATCCCCCTTAAGAGGGATGAACTAACCTTGGGTTTTGTCGGTGATGACTTCATGTAGGTGTTGAAGATGTAGATTCTCATTGTTGATGTAGATCATTCGGAGCAATCCTTTGGAGTGAGTTGCACTTTCAAGACCTACATGTGTTAGTCCCACAAGGAACAAACAAGGATATCCATAGACATAGAGTGGTATACACATGAGATGATGTCCATGAATGCATTAGGTCACCTTGTCCCTTGTCTTACCAACAAGAGGGTTTGTTACTCCTTGAACTAGTGCAAGATATGGAAGTTGTTTGCACTTGTCCTTGCCAAAATGATAAGAGTGAAGTATGTTGGCGGACTTACCCTCAAGAACTCTCTAGTTCTTCTTCTTAGGGATCCACACCATCTGGATGGGAATCCTTGGAGTTGTAGTCATACTTGATGAAGTGGAACTTGATGTAGTCTTGGGAACCCACTTGACCAAAGCCTTAGGTGCTTCTTCGAATGCATCAATCTCCTCTTGAAGCTTGTCCTTGCCCTTTAGCTTGAGGTCTTGTGGTGGAAAATTATCTTGAGCTTGTGTTCCTTGGAAGGAAGTAGGGTCATACTTCTCTTGTTGAGGAACAAACTTCGTCTTGGGGTATTGATCTTCTTCCCACTCAACTCCATTGGCATTAAACTTCCATTCAAAACCAACACCTTGATTCTTCCGGTGTCTTCCTTGCTTGCGTACAATTTCCTCAAATTGCTTACTCCCGGCAAGACTCTTGTAAACACCTTTCTCTATAATTCCCTTCAATAAGCTATTTTCTTGCTCAAGTTTAACTTGGCTAAGAGAATCCTTAGTGGAATCAAGATAACTACTAGAAGCAACAACACTGGATTTAGCATGATTGTTGTTACTACTAGAGGAAGAATCTTTCTTGTTCTTGTTGCTATATTAAACTTGTGGCATGTAAGTAGACAAGAGTAAACGCTTGGCAATGTAAGAAGAACTTTTCTTGCGAAGATCATCATTGATTGCTTTTAAGAACTCATGCTCTTGCTCAAGGTTGAGCTTTTCAAAGCGTAGCTTCTCATGAGTCTTTAAAAGTTCTCGATGATCTTCCAAGGTAGTTTCATGAGCTAACTTAAGAGTGTTTAGTTCTTTAGTTAGACGCTCAATCTCCTTCTTATCATCGTCATTCGTTTTATCTTGATTATCATGATTGACATCAAGTTCATCATAGTTTTCATAACTAGAGTTGTCAACAAGCAAATCATCATCTCCTAGCAAATCATCTTCATCACTATTAAAATCAACATACTCGGGGTGTGTTACCTTTGGACCTTTAGCCATGAAGCATCTTCCAATTCCTTCATTTGGTGAGTTAAATATGTCGTAGGAGTCGGTTGACACAAGTGCTAGACTGACAACACCTTCATCTTGAGTATATTCGGAGTCGGAGTGATAACTTCTTTCGGAGTGATGGTCGGAGTCAGAGCCGGATACCCATTCACCAACATGAGCTTGATGTCTTATTTTTGTGTAGCTCTTTGATGATTTGTCCTTCCTTTCCGAATCCTTGCTTCTCCGAGAGGGTCTTCGTTCATAACGATCATCTCTAATCCTTCTCTCTCTTGGAGGTGATTCTTCTCTTCTACTCCTTCTCTTGGGAGAATCTTCTCTTCTTTTGTAGGGAGCCGTACACTCATTGGAGTAGTGTCCGGGTCTTGCACAATTGTAGCAATTTCTTTCACGACTTGAAGATCTCTTGTCATTGTAGGACCTTGACTTGGAGCTTCTTTCCTTGCTTCTACTCTTGTAGAATTTGTTGAAGTTCTTCACCATTAGGCTCAATTCTTCATTGAAGGTTTGTTTCTCACTTGATGATGTGGGAGCTTCACATGAGTCTTTGTAAGCACCACTTGACTTGTTGTGGAGCTCTTCCTTATCCTTAAGTGACATCTCATGAGCAACAATTCTTCCAATGACTTCCGTTGGCTTGAGATCTTTGTAATTGGGCATCATTTGGATCAATGTGCACACGGTATCATATATTCCATCCAAGGCTCTTAGGATCTTTTTGATGATGAATCTATCGGTCATCTCTTCACTTCCTAAGCCGGCAATCTCATTTGTGATGAGAGCAAGCCTAGAGTACATTTCAGCGACACCTTCACCAGCCTTCATTTTGAACTTGTCAAGTTGACTTTGAAGCACATCCAATTTGGATTCCTTGACGGAGTCAGTTCCTTCATGCATATCAATCAAAGTATCCCAAATTTCGTTTGCATTCTCAAGACGGCTGATCTTTTTGAATTCTTCGGGGCACAATCCGTTGAAGAGAATATCACAAGCTTGAGCATTGTATTGCACCATCTTCAACTCTTCGGCAGTAGCTTCACGGTACGGTTCTCTCCCATCAAAGAATTCACCTTGCAAGCCAATGCACACAATAGCCCAAACGGCAGGGTTATGTCCAAGAATATGCATTTTCATCTTATGCTTCTAACTAGCAAAATTAGTACCATCAAAGTAAGGACCTCTACGGTGGTAATTTCCCTCGCTAGACGCCATACTCTCCTAGGTTGTGAAACCAAGGCTATGATCACCAAAAGCTATGGAAATCAAGGAAAATGGAGACCAAGGCTCTGATACCACTTGTAGGATCGAAAGTATGTCTAGAGGGGGGTGATTAGACTACTTGACCAAATAAAAGTCTAGCCTTTTCCCAATTTTAAGTCTTGGCAGATTTTAGCAACTTAGCACAAATCAAGTAATCAACCTACACATGCAATTCTAAGAGTATAGCAGCGGAATGTAAAACAATTGCATATGAAGGTAAAGGGAGGAGTTTGGAGGGAGCAAACGCAATGTAGACACGGAGATTTTTTATCCGTGGTTCCGATAGGTGGTGCTATCGTACGTCCACGTTGATGGAGACTATAACCCACGAAGGGTAACGGTTGCGCGAGTCCACGGAGGGCTCCACCCACGAAGGGTCCACGAAGAAGCAACCTTGTCTATCCCACCATGGCCATCGCCCACGAAGGACTTGCCTCACTAGGGTAGATCTTCACGAAGTAGGCGATCTCCTTGCCCGTACAAACTCCTTGGTTCAACTCCACAATCTTGACGGAGGCTCCCAAGTGACACCTAGCCAATCTAGGAGACACCACTCTCCAAAAGGTAATAGATGGTGTGTTGATGATGAACTCCTTGCTCTTGTGCTTCAAATGATAGTCTCCCCAACACTCAACTATCTCTCATAGGATTGGATTTGGTAGAAAGATGATTCGAGTGGAAAGCAACTTGGGGAAGGCTAGAGATCAAGATTTATGTGGTTGGAATGGAGTATCTTGACCTCAACACAAGTGTAGGTGGTTCTCTCTCAGAAAATGTATGTTGGAAGTATAGGCATGTTCTGATGGCTCTCTCCACGAATGAAGAGTGGGTGGAGGGGTATATATAGCCTCCACACAAAATCTAACTGTTACACACAAATCACCAAACTCGGTGGGACCGAATCCTGAAACTCGGTCAGACCGATCTAGTTCAAAATGTGAACGTTAGTATTTTAGGTGGGACCAACATGTCATCTCAGTGGGACCGATTCCATTTGGGTCAGGGCATAACGTAATCTCGGTGAGACCGATTACACAAACTCGGTGGGACCGATTTTGGTAATAGACAAATAGAGAGTTGGTCAGGCAAACTCGGTGGGACCAATTCGCTCATCTCGGTTAGACCGAAACGTTACAAAAGGGAAATAGGGAGTTTGCATTGCAATCTTGGTGGGACCGATCGCTCATCTCGGTTGGACCGAAACGTTACGAAGGGAAACAGAGAGGTTCCAATCCCATCTCGGTGAGACCGAGATCCCTATCGGTGAGACCGAAGTGACTAGGGTTTGTGGTAGTGGCTATGTCAAGTGAACTCGGTGGCGCCAGATAGAAAGTTTCGGTGGGGCCGAGTTTGACTTTTGGTTTGGGACATATGTGGATATGAGAAAGTAGTTGAGGGTTTTTGGAGCATATCACTAAGCATTTTGAGCTAGTAACTCATTAAGCAACACCTCACCCCCTTTTAATAGTATTGGCTTTTCCTATGGACTCAATGTGATCTTGGATCACTAAAGGTAAATTGTAGAGTATTGTGCTTTGAGCTTGAGCCAATCTTTTGTCCTTAGCATTTTGAGAGGTCCACTTTCTGATCCATGCCATGCCAATCATTGAGCTTTCCTGAAATATTTACCTTGAAATAGCATTAGCTCAATGAGCTATATGTTGTTAGGAATTACCAAAACCACCCAGGGATAGTTGCACTTTCAGAGTCGCACGTATCTCATTCTCAGGGCACACCGGATGGGCCAGACGTCGGGTTGGCATAGACCCTGGTTGCCCAGGGGGCGCCGGACATCGCCCAGGTTGGACCAACACTCGGAGCAGCACTGGCCCGGGGGTTAAAATAAAAATGACCCTTGGGCTCGTGAAAACCGAAGGAAAAAGGCTTAGGTGGCAACTGGTAAAACCAAGGTTGGGCCTTGCTGGAGGAGTTTTATTCAAAGCAAACTGTCAAGGGGGTCCCATAAATCCCCAACCGCGTAAGGAACGCAAAATCAAGGAACATAACACCGGTATGACGGAAACTAGGGCGGCAAGAGTGGAACAGAACACCAGGCATAAGGCCGAGCCTTCCACCCTTTACCAAGTATATAGATGCATTAATTAAATAAGAGATATTGTGATATCCCAAAATATCCATGTTCCAACATGGAACCAACTTCATCTTCACCTACAACTAGCAACACTATAAGAAGGGCTGAGCAAAAGCGGTAACTTAGCCAACGGATTGCTATGAAAGGATGGTTAGAGGCTTGACATGGCAATATGGGAGGCATGATAAACAAGTGGTAGGTAGCGCAAGCATAGCGATAGAGCGAACAACTAGCAAGCAAAGATAGAAGTGATATCGAGGCTAATGGTCATCTTGCCTGCAAAGTTCTCAGAGTTGTCGAAAGCTTGCTCCTCGTTAGCGTACTCAACAGGTTCCTCATTCACGAACTTATCTCCCGGCTCTACCCAAAACAAGACACAAGCAACGGAACAACAATCAATCGCGGTGCAATGCACAAGCAACATGATGCAAGACATGGCATGGAATGCAAGATATGATGTGCAATGCATATGGGTACTCCAGGAGGGAAAGGATGAATAAGGAATCAACTTGGAAAACCAAGTATGCCGCTGGAAAGATGAGATGATTTCAGTTGAAATCGATATAAGGATCACCGGAAATGGATGCACGGTTTGCAAATGACAAGCAAAACAAAAATGATGCAAAACTGCGCTTAACAGCAACATAGCACTTTAGATGCAACAAGTAATTAAGCTACGGCACTCGAACATAGCAAACAAGCACATGACATGAAATTACATATGATGCTCTACAAAACATGTACACTGAGATACGGCTAGAACTCAATAGAACATTCCTAAAACAGCATGGCAAAAACACAAATGATAACAATTTCAGAGAAAAACTGGGCATGGCATAGTCAGATTCATGATAGCAACTTTACGAGCTCAAATCACTCATCACAAAGTATTACATGGCATAACAAGGTAACCAAAAGTAAGAAGACACATTTTTTCTACTACTCATGGCAAGAACATGGTCATAGGATGCATAGAGCACTAGCAAAACACATGGCAAAACTGAACTTAATGTTAACAGCATGGCAACAACATTATTTAGCAAAAGTAGAACATGACAATGACAATCTACACTACTCCATAATTGCAACCAGAGGCATGGATGGATAAACCATAGCAATATCTACAAAACTTCATCAAGGAGCATCTCCAGATTATGCATGGATGTGATGGTAGCACCAATCAAACATAGCATCATGATATGACAGATTCAGCCTAACAAAACAGTAACAACAAGTACCCTACTTCGTGAGCTTTATGCACTAACTACAAGGCACATAAAAATACATGGATTGCACCTCTGTAAATATGGCATGATGGAGATCATAAAACATGTAGACATCATGCCCATAGGATGCACACACAAAATGCAACAAAAATGACAAATCAGCAAGTTCTGTTAAGAACTAGCAGCTAACATCATATAGCACTTCTGCAACGAGGATAATGGCATCATGATGGACAGTAACATGCATTCAAATAACACGAACATGAAGAGCGTCACGAGATGAACACTCCGATATATCATATGCATGAATCGGAGTCACGGTCATGGAGATATAGCATGGTGAACAAGGCAACATAATATCATCGACTTGGAGAAAAACGAGGTCAACCACAGATCTAGGGTTTCGGCACGGACTTCGAGGTTCGTCGGGGTTCTCGCCGGAGTCGAGGGGGAAGGCGGCCGGAGATGAGGGAGCTCAGCGGAGTGGTGCGGGAGGCCGGGGAGGACGCCGGCGAGGTCGGGGGCTCCGGATCAGGTCCGACCCGACCGGATCTGGCGCGGGTGGCGGCAGAGCTCGGCGGGGCGGCAGAGGCGGCGCCCGGCGGCGAGGCACGGGCGCTCCGGTGCGGCGGGCGGTGGATCTCGGGCGCGGGGCTCCTGCAGTCGGCGGTGATTCGGGCCCCGCGGGCCTGGCGCGGGGCTCACGGGCCGGCGGAGGTGGGCGGCGGCGGCAGACAGGTGGCGGCACGGGAGTGGTGGCGGCGCGGGCGTGTCCGGTGGGCGCGGACACGTCGCGGGCGAGAGGAGCGGGGCTAAGGTTTGGACTGCGGGAATTTCGGGGGAGGTGTATATTTATAGGTAGAGGGAGCTAGGAGTGTCCAAATGAGGTGCGGTTTTCGCCCACACGATCGTGATCCAACGACGGAGAGCATGGAGGGGGTTTACATGGGTTATTGGGCTGTTTGGAGGGGTTTTGGGCTGCAACACCAAAGAGGCTTTTGCGGTTACCGGTTAACCATTGGGACATCAAACGACCTCCAAATGGAACGAAATTTGACAGGCGTTCTAACGATGATGTACCAAGGCCACTTGACAAATCTTGGTCTATTCCGCGAATGTTTTTCTCCCGCTCACGAAACAAGACAAGAGGGGTGCACCGAGTGCATGTGGGAGTGTCGGATTGCGAAACGGACAACGGGGAAAATGCTCAGATGCATGAGACGAACTCGTATGCAAATGAGATGCACATGATGACATGATATGAAATGCATGGCATGAACAAAATGCAAAACGAAAGACAAAACCCAGCTACGAAGGAAAGTATCATATCACATAGCTGAAAATGGCAAGAGTTGGAGTTACAAATATGGCAAGTTACATCCGGGGTGTAAGGGTTGAAGATGAAGTTCGTCATGCGAGAGAAAGTTGGAGGAGCATTGACAAGGCCGAAAGACATGACAGTATATTCATAAGAACCAAAACTTGTTCTAAATGCTGTCTTGGGAGTATCTTGTTCACGAATGTGAATCTGATGATAACACATACGAAGGTCAAGCTTGGAGAACACTTTAGCACCTTTGAGTTGGTCGAATAGCTCATTGATATTGGGAAGTGAATACTTGTTCTTAATTGTCTTCTTGTTCAATGGACGGTAATCGACGCAAAGTCGGTCCATGCCATCCTTCTTCTGGACAAAAAGAACACCACAATCCCACGGAGATGAACTCGGTCTGATCAAACCCAGACGCTCATGTTCATCGAGCTGTTTCTTCAATTCCTTCAGCTCCTTGGGTCCAAGCTTGTATGGACGCTTGCAAACGGGTTCAGTGTCAGGCTCAAGATTGATAACAAACTCAACTGGCCGGTGCGGAGGCATACCCGGAAGCTCTTCTGGAAAGACATCTTGGTACTCACAAATGACTGGAATCTGAGAAATAGCATCCAACTCGCCCTTTTCATTGAGAGAAAACAACCGAATGGTTTCATCACGAGCGGCATAGATGATAACATCCTCAGAAGAGTGTGTCAATTGAATCTCTCTGGCAGCACAATCAAGTTGAGCCTTCTGCTTAGAAAGCCAGTCCATGGCGAGAATTAGATCAATATCAGAGTCGCCAAGAACAATTGGAGAAGACATAAATTTATAGTTACCCATCTTGATAGAGACATCCCGAACCATGGAGCTTGCGTTCATGAATTTATCCGGAGAGACAACTGATAACGGTCTAGGCAAATCTTGAAAAACCAACTCATGCTTAGATGCAAAAGGTCTTGAGAAATCTTGACAAATCTTGTAACACCCCAGATGTAACTTGCCATATTTGTAACTCCAACTCTTGCCATTTTCGGCTATGTGATATGATATTTTCCTTCGTGGTTGGGTTTTGTCTTTCGTTTTGTATTTTGTTCATGTCATGCATTTCATATCATGTCATCATGTGCATCTCATTTGCATGCGTGTTCGTCTCATGCATCTGAGCCTTTTCCCCGTTGTCCGTTTCGCAATCTGACACTCCCACATGCACCCGGTGCACCCCTCTTGTCTTGTTTCATGAGCGGGAGAAAAACATTCTCGGAATGGACCAAGATTTGTCAAGTGGCCTTGGTACATCACCGTTAGACCGCATGTCAAATTTCGTTCCATTTGGAGGTCGTTTGATGTCCCAACGGTTAACCGGTAACCGCAAAAGCCTCTTTGGTGTTGCAGCCCAACACCCCTCCAAACAGCCCAATAACCCATCTAAACCCCCTCCATGCTCTCCGTTGTTGGATCACGATCGTGTGGGAGAAAACCGCACCTCATTTCGACACTCCTAGCTCCCTCTACCTATAAATATACACCTCCCCCGAAATTCCCGCAGTCCAAACCTTAGCCCCGCTCCTCTCGCCCGCGACGTGTCCGCGCCCACCGGACACGCCCGCGCCGCCGCCTGCAGCTACTCCTGTGCCGCCACCTGTCCTCCGCCGCCGCCCACCTCCGCCGGCCCGTGAGGCCCGCGCCAGGCCCGCGGGGCCCGAATCGCCGCCGCCGACGACCGCAGGAGCCCCGCGCGCCGCGCCCGAGATCCGCCGAGCAGGAGCGCCCGTGCCTCGCCGCCGACCCCGCCGGGCGCCGCCTCCGCCGCCCCGCCGAGCTCCGCCGCCGCCTGCGCCAGATCCGGTCGGGCCGGACCGGATCCAGAGCCCCCGACCTCGCCGGCGTCCTCCCCGGCCTCCCACACCACTCCGGTGAGCTCCCTCATCTCCTACCGCCTCCCCCCTCGACTCCGGCGAGAACCCCGAGGAAGATCGAAGTCCGCGCCGAAACCCTAGATCTGAGGTTGACCTCGTTTTTCTCCAAGTCTATGATATTATGTTGCCTTGTTCACCATGCTATATCTCCATGACCGTGACTCTGATTCATGCATACGATATATCAAAATGTCCACCTCGTGACGCTCTTCATGTTAGTGTTATTTGAGTGCATGTTGTTGTCCAGTATGATGTCATTATCCTCGTCGCAGAAGTGCTATATGATGTTAGCTGCTAGTTCTTAACAGAACTTGCTGATTTGTCATTTTTGTTGCATTTTGTGTGTGCATCCTATGGGCATGATGTCTACAAGTTTTATGAGCTCCATCATGCCATCTTTACAGAGGTGCAATCCATGTATTTTTATGTGCCTTGTAGTTAGTGCATCAAGCTCACGAATTAGCGTACTTGCTGTTACTGTTTTGTTAGCCTGAATCTGTCATATCATGATGCTATGTTTGATTGGTGCTACCATCACATCCATGCATAATCTGGAGATGCTCCTTTAGGATGTTTTGTAGATATTGCTATGGTTTATCCATCCATGCCTCTGGTTGCAATTATGGAGCAGTGTAGATTGTCATTATCATGTTCTACTTTTGCTAAATAATGTTGTTGCCATGCTGTTAACATTAAGTTCAGTTTTGCCATGTGTTTTTCTAGTGCTCTATGCATCCTATGAACATGTTCTTGCCATGAGTAGCTTCAGAAATGTGTTTTCGTACTATTGGTTACCTTGTGATGCCATGTAATGCTTTGTAATGAGTGCTTTGAGCTCGTAAAGTTGCTATCATGAATCTGACTATGCCATGGCCAATTTTTCTCTGAAATTGTTATCATTTGCGTTTTCTGCCATGCTGTTTTCGGAATGTTCTAGTGAGTTCTAGCCGTAGCTCAGTGTACATGTTTTGTAGAGATTCACATGTACTTTCATACCATGTGCTTTGTTGGTATGTTGGAGTGCTATAGCTTAATTACTTCTTGCATCTAAAGTTCTATGTTGCTGTTAAGCGCAGTTTTGCATCATTTTTGTTTTGCTTGTCATTTGCAAACCGTGCATCCGTTTCCGGTGATCCTTATATCGATTTCAACCGAAATCATCTCATCTTTCCAGCGGCATACTTGGTTTGCTAAGTTGATTCCTTATTCATCATTTTCCCTTCCGGAGTACCCATATGCATTGCACATCATATCTTGCATTCCATGCCATGTCTTGCATCATGTTGCTTGTGCATTGCACCGCGATTGACTGTTGTTCCGTTGCTTGTGTTCTTGTTTTGGGTAGAGCCGGGAGATAAGTTCGTGAACGAGGAACCTGTTGAGTACGCTAACGAGGAGCAAGCTTTCGACAACTCTGAGAACTTTGCAGGCAAGACGACCATTACCCTCGATATCACTTCTATCTTTGCCTTGCTAGTTGTTCGCTCTATCGCTATGATTGCGCTACCTACCACTTGTTTATCATGCCTCCCATATTGCCATGTCAAGCCTCTAACCATCCTTTCCTAGCAAACCATTGTTTGGCTAAGTTACCGCTTTTGCTCAGCCCTTCTTATAGCGTTGCTAGTTGCAGGTGAAGATGAAGTTGGTTCCATGTTGGAAAATGGATATTTTGGGATATCACAATATCTCTTATTTAATTAATGCATCTATATTCTTGGTAAAGGGTGGAAGGCTCGACCTTATGCCTGGTGTTTTGTTCCTCTCTTGACGCCCTAGTTTCCGTCATACCGGTGTTATGTTCCTTGATTTTGCATTCCTTACGCGGTTGGGGATTTATGGGACCCCCTTGACAGTTTGCTTTGAATAAAACTCCTCCAGCAAGGCCCAACCTTGGTTTTACCATTTGCCACCTAAGCCTTTTTCCCTTGGGTTTTCGCGAGCCCGAGGGTCATCTTTATTTTAACCCCCGGGCCAGTGCTCCTCCGAGTGTTGGTCCAACCTAGGCGATGTCCGGCGTCCCCGGGCAACCAGGGTCTATGCCAACCCGACGTCTGGCCCATTCGGCGTGCCCTGCGAACGAGATACGTTCGACTCCTATCGGGATTTGTCGGCACATCGGGCGGCTTTGCTGGTCTTGTTTTACCATTGTCGAAACGCCTTGTAACCGGGATTCCGAGCCTGGTCGGGTCTTGTAACCTAACCGAGATGAGCGAATGGGTCCCACCGAGTTTGCCTGACCAACTCTCTGTTTGTCTATTACCAAAATCAGTCCCACCGAGTTTGTGCAATCGGTCTCACCGAGATTACGTTATGCCCTGACCCAAATGGAATCGATCCCACCAAGATGACATGTTGGTCCCACCGAAAATCCTCACGTTCACATTTTTAACTAGATCGGTCTGACCGAGTTTCAGGATTCGGTCCCACCGAGTTTGGTGATTTGTGTGTAACAGTTAGATTTTGTGTGGAGGCTATATATACCCCTCCACCCACTCTTCATTCATGGAGAGAGCCATCAGAACATGCCTATACTTCCAACATACATTTTCTGAGAGAGAACCACCTACACTTGTGTTGAGGTCAAGATACTCCATTCCAACCACATAAATCTTGATGTCTAGCCTTCCCCAAGTTGCTTTCCACTCGAATCATCTTTCTACCAAATCCAATCCTATGAGAGAGAGTTGAGTGTTGGGGAGACTATCATTTGAAGCACAAGAGCAAGGAGTTCATCATCAACACATCATCTATTACCTTTTGGAGAGTGGTGTCTCCTAGATTGGCTAGGTGTCACTTGGGAGCCTCCGTCAAGATTGTGGAGTTGAACCAAGGAGTTTGTATGGGCAAGGAGATTGCCTACTTTGTGAAGATCTACCCTAGTGAGGGAAGTCCTTCGTAGGCGATGGCCATGGTGGGATAGACAAGGTTGCTTCTTCGTGGACCCTTCGTGGGTGGAGCTCTCCGTGGACTCGCACGACCATTACCCTTCGTGGGTTGAAGTCTCCATCAACGTGGATGTACAATAGCACCACCTATCGGAACCACGGATAAAAAATCTCCGTGTCTACATTGCATTTGCTCCCTCCAAACTCCTCCCTTTACCTTCATATGCAATTGTTTTACATTCCGCTGCTATACTCTTAGAATTGCATGTGTAGGTTGATTACTTGATTTGTGCTAAGTTGTTAAAATCTGCCAAGACTTAAAATTGGGAAAAGGCTAGACTTTTATTTGGTCAAGTAGTCTAATCACCGCCCCTCTAGACATATTTCGATCCTACAGACTCCTATCGGGATTTGTCGGCACATCGGACGGCTTTGCTGGTCTTGTTTTACCATTGTCGAAACGTCTTGTAACCGGGATTCCGAGCCTGATCGGGTCTTCCCGGGAGAAGGAATATCCTTCGTTGACTTTGAGAGCTTGTGATGGGCTAAGTTGGGACACCCCTGCAGGGTATAAACTTTTGAAAGCCGTTCCCGCGGTTATGTGGCAGATGGGAATTTGTTAATGTCCGGTTGTAGAGAACTTGACACTTGACTTAATTAAAATGCATCAACCGCGTGTGTAGCCGTGATGGTCTCTTTTCGACAGAGTCCGAGAAGTGAACACGGTTTGGGTTATGTATGAACGTAAGTAGTTTCGGGATCACTTCTTGATCACTTATGGCTTCTCGACCGCTGCGTTGCTTCTCTTCTCGCTCTTCTTTGCGCATGTTAGCCACTATATTTGCTTAGTGCTTGCTGCAGCTCCACCTCATTACCCCATCCTTCCCATAAGCTTAAATAGTCTTAACCTCGCGGGTTTTGAGATTGCTGAGTCCTCGTGACTCACAGATTCTACCAAAACAGTTGCAGGTGCCGATGATGTCAGTGCAGGTGATGCTACCGAACTCAAGTGGGAGTTCGACGAGGAACTTGGTCGTTACTATGTTTCATTTCCTGATGATCAGTAGTCAAGCCCAGTTGGGACGATCGGGGATCTAGCATTTGGGGTTATCTTCTTTTCATTTGTATTTGTCCGTAGTCGGACTATGTGTGTACTCTGAATGATGTATGTTTAAGTTATGTATTGTGTGAAGTGGCGATTGTAAGCCAACTCTTTATCCCATTCTTGTTCATTACATGGAATTGTGTGAAGATGACCCTTCTTGCAACAAAACCACCATGCGGATGGCACCGCACACGGCTAAGAGATCAATGATCAACTTGTGTTCTCTATGGGGTGCCCCCTCCCCGTATATAAAGGAGTGGAGGAGGGGAGGGGTCGTCCCTCTCTATGGCGCGCCCTAGGGGAGTCCTACTCCCACTGGGAGTAGGATTCCCCCTTTCCCTAGTTGGATTAGGAGAGGAAGGGAAGGAGGAGTAGGAGAGAAGGAAAGGGGGGCCGTGTCTGTGTCAAAACCGGCGGATCTCAGGTAGGGGGTCCCGAACTGTGCGTCTAAGGTCGATGGTAACAGGAGACGGGGGACACGATGTTTACCCAGGTTCGGGCCCTCTCTATGGAGGCAATACCCTACTTCCTGCTTGATTGATCTTGATGAATATGAGTATTACAAGAGTAGATCTACCACGAGATCGTAATGGCTAAAACCCTAAAAGTCTAGCCTGTATGACTACGATTATTCTTGTTCCTACGGACTAAGCCCTCCGGTTTATATAGACACCGGAGGGGACTAGGGTTGTACAAAGTCGGTTATAGAGAAAGGAATCTTCACATCAGGATGCCAAGCTTGCCTTCCACACCAAGGAGAATCCTATCCGTACACGGGAGAGAGTCTTCGGTCTTGTATCTTCACAGCCCATCAGTCCGGCCCACGTATCATAGTCCGGACGCTCGAGGACCCCTTAATCCAGGACTCCCTCAGTAGCCCCTGAACCAGGCTTCAATGACGAGGTGTCAGGCGCGCAGATTATCTTCGGCATTGCAAGGCGGTTTCCTTCTCTGAATATTTCAATATAGTCTTCGGACACAACGAACGTGTCCGGCCCTGCAGAACAAATTCCACACACAACCGCAGGGAGTATAATTTTTCACTAGTCCAATCCGCTGATAGCTTTTAACAATGCGACACCACGTCATCACCCGGCCATTATCGAACTGTTTTTAGCCTGTCGTCCCACGTTTCGAGACGTGGTTTCCTTGGCACGTCTTGTCGAAGCAGAGATCGTGTTCCTTTATTATGGGATCCTCATCAACACAAGCGTTGGTATCCCAACCGTCCGGCTGACATGATTCCTTAAGAATAGGCAGGTTTTAAGGCCGAGGGGGAGGCGTTCGATATTCATTGCCTTTATAAATGGACCAAGGCTCGCGTTGCTTCTTTATGCCAACCCTCTCCTCAGCTTCTACAACCTCGAGCTCCAGTGCCCAAGGTTCAATTGTTTCATGCTCCCTAGTCATGTCCGGAACCGGCTCTCAAGGTCGGTGGATGGCTTCTTCTGTCACAGAGGAGGATATTATGAAGCTCCGGGCGGCAAGACACCTGACCGCAGAGATCCCCCACAGGCTTCCTGCTCGTGGGCAGGTTATTCCTACTCCCAGATCCAGTGAGAGGGTCGTATTCGTCTCTCACTTCCTCCGAGGGCTAGGGTTTTCTCTCCACCCCTTCGTTCGAGGGCTCATGTTCTATTACGGGCTGGATTTTCACGATCTGACTCCGGACTCCCTTCTTCACGTCTCTGCGTTCATTATCATGTGCGAGGCTTTCCTCTGTCTTCCCCCACACTTCGGCTTGTGGCTCAAGACCTTTATTGTGAGGCCAAAGGTAGTTGACGGGAAACACACGGAGTGCGGTGGTGCCATAGTGAGCAAACTTATCAACGCCCCTTGGCTAAAAGGATCCTTCACAGAATCTTCCGATTTATGGCAGCGGGAGTGGTTTTACATCTCTAAACCCCGTGGTACCAAGTGGGCAGCTACACCTGCGTTCCGATCTGGCCCTCTAACCCAGCTCGCATCATGGGTCAATAAGGGGTTGGACTGGGGATCAAGTGATGAAGTGCAGATTCTACAGAGCCGCATCCGGAGTCTTCTTGAGAAGAACACCGAACTCATCGACGTGATTCAAGTAATGTTAATCCGCCGGGTTTTACCATGCCAGCGACGACCTCTTCGCCTATGGGATTTCAATCCGGAAGGACCAAGAACCCTTAGGTGACCCTATTCTTGAGCTTGCATGTCAAATTTATTTGGTCCCAAGTAGTTCTAATGCATGATATAGTCACTAGGCACTTGTGGGAGTAGTTGCTATTAATCTTGTTGAGTTTGGTTCACTTTTATTTTGAGTCACTAAAATTTTCAGAAATTTTCAGAAAATGATGAAGAGATTATTGAGGGGCTCTTCGAGCCGAAGCTCGAAGGATAAGCAAAGTGAAGAGAATAAGAAGCCCAAATATAATCTTCCTCGCACCGCAGAAGTTCGTCCGTGTGAATGGCCTTGTGATGAGTTCTTGAGAGCAGTCGGGATTCACGATGATTTTTATTATTTGGCTGAGAATGCGGGCCTCGCCGACTTCCTCCGCGACCAGCACGAACAGTATCTCCTCCTCACTAATATTTTCGTTCAAAATTTTCATTTCCATGCTAGGAGATCGCCACCTTCGGTGGATTTTTATTTATATGATGAGTTTAAGGAAATGTCACTTTATGATTTTTGTGCGGTTTGCAAGTTACCCTTTGCGGGCAGCATAGAGGAACCATGTTGTAATGATGAGGAAGGGTTTATTGATATGATTGCTGTAGGGGAAACGAGGAAAGTTTCCGATGCAAGAATCACTAGCATACCCCTGTACGTTACTTTGCAATATTTGCTAGTAGATGCTTAATTGGTTATGGGAACAGTGGAAACCTTAGTGCCCCTGATATTGTTATTTTGCGCCATGCCTTGTTTCGTGATACTACTTTCAGTTTAGGCGCTATTGTTGCTAAACGGTTAAATCTGAACCATACAAAGTGTCCCATCTTTGGAGGCATCTTTGCTTCGCGCCTTGCTGCACACTTTAACATACCTATTAGTCATTATGAGAAAGAAGAAAAGTTGATGCCTCCTATTTTTCTAGATTATAAGAGTATGGTAGCACATGATTTTATTGTTAAAGATAAGAAGAAGATGCTTAAGTATAAATATATATTTGATAAAAATTAATGTGAGATCATTACCTTGCCTGCACCCTCTCTGTTTGACATACTTTCAGGCACGTACCTCATCTTGCCGGAGGCCATTCATGCATACTTGAGCGCGACACCTGCTCCAGAGGCTGAACCGGAACCACCACTTGAACCTTATCGGCAATCTGTTTATCAGTGGGATCCGGAGGAGCTCGTTAACCAGTGGCACCCCGAGGATCCTCCTCAGTACACCGGAGAGAGTAGCTTTGATCCATGGGCATAGACCAACTTAGGCCAAAAGCCTAAGCTTGGGGGAGTACGTATTTCTCACCGACATTACATTCATGTTCACACACTCATTCTAGTTGTCGGTGCTCATACTTTTTCACTGTACTATCCATGCTAGTTTATTTTCTTTTCTAGTCTTCTTCTTGTGTGTCTGAAAAACCTTAAGAAAAATAAAAAATAGTTGTAGTTTTTAGCTAGTTTACTTTCCATGCCTGTAGTAGTAATAATTAAAAGAAAACCCAAAAAGATTTCTCGTTCTTCTTTTGCTTGTTGGGAGCTTTCCCGTGTAAATAGTTTTATTTCTTTTCTTTTCTTTGGGGGTTGAGAGGAGAAGACCATAATGAAAATGTTGAAGTGGCTCTTATATGCATTATTGTTGATTTAACCAAGAGCCCATATTACCTTGTTTTCTTCCTCGTACTAAATGCTTGCAGATTCCAGCTTAGTCCAATTGCACATGCACTATTATTATTATCACACCGTTCGGTCGTGCAAGTGAAAGGCAATAATGACGATATATGATGGACTGGTTGAGATGAGAGAAGCTGGTATGAACTCAACCTCTCTTGTTTTTGTAAATATGATTAGTTCATCGTTCCTGATTCAGCCTATTATGAATGAAACATGTTTGCAATGATAATTAGAGATTATAGTTGCTTATGCCATGCTTAATTAGCTAGGAGTTTATAATGGTTTACCTTGTGTGTCAACATGCTATTAAAATGGTTGTGATGTGGTATGATAGGGTGGTATCCTCCTTTGAACGGTTCGAGTGGCTTGACTTGGCACATGTTCACGCATGTAGTTGAAACAAAATCAACATAGCCTCCACGATATTTATGTTCATGGTGGATTATACCCTACTCATGCTTGCACTCGATGTTTATTAATTTTAATGCATGTTCATGATTGTTGTCGCTCTCTAGTTGGTCGCTTCCCAGTCTTTTTCTAGCCTTCACTTGTACTAAGCGAGAATACTGCTTGTGCATCCACTTCCCTAAACCCCAAAGTTATTCCATGTGAGTCCACCATACCTTCCTATAAGCGGTATCTACCTGCCGTTCCAAGTAAATTTGTATGTGCCAAACTCTAAACCTTCAAATGAAATTCTGTTTTGTATGCTCGAATAGCTCATGTATCAACTAGGGCTGTCTGTATCTTCCATGCTAGGCGGGTTATTCTCAAGAGGAGTGGACTCCGCTCCTCACTCACGAGAAAATGGCTGGTCACCGGGATGCCTAGTCCCATGCTCAAATCAAATCAAAATAATTGCAAACAAAACTCCCCCAGGACTGTTGTTAGTTGGAGGCACCCGTTGTTTCAGGCCAGCCATGGATTGATGCTTGTTAGTGGAGGGGGAGTATAAACTTTACCATTCTGTTTGGGAACCGCCTATAATGTGTGTAGCATGGAAGATACCGAGATCTCTCGGTTATTGTGTTGACAATGATAGTATGCCGCTCAAAATATTATTCATCTCTATTTCAAAATCGAGCTCTAGCACCTCTACAAATCCCTGCTTCCCTCTGCGAAGGGCTTATCTATTTACTTTTATGTTGAGTCATCATCCTCTTATTAAAAAGCAGCAGTTGGAGAGCACCGCTCTCATTTGCATGCATTACTATTAGTTTATATTGAGTATGACTATGACTGGATCTCTTTTACCATGAATTACAATGTTTAGTCAGTCCTCGATCTTCAGAGGTGCTCTGCATTTATGTTTTGCGGTCTCAGAAAGGGCTAGCGAGATACCATCTTGTTATATCATATGATGATTGTTTTGAGAAAGTGTTGTCATTCGAGATTTATTATTATTGCTCGCTAGTTGATTATGCCATTGATATGAGTAAACATGAGACCTAAGTGTTATTGTGAATATGGTTAGTTCATAATCTTTGCTGAAAACCTGAATGCTGGCTTTACATATTTACAACAACAAGAGCAAACAGAGTTTGTAAAACAATTTCTTTATCACTTTCAGTTTGTCAATTGAATTGCTTGAGGACAACCAAAGGTTTAACCTTGGGGGAGTTGATACATCTCCATCGTATCTACTTTTCCAAACACTTTTGCCCTTGTTTTGGACTCTAACTTGCATGATTTGAATGGAACTAACCCGGACTGATGCTGTTTTCAGCAGAATTGCCATGGTGTTATTTTTGTGCAGAAATAAAAGTTCTCGGAATGACCTAAAACTTCACGGAGAATATTTTTGGAATTAATAAAAAATACTGGCGAAAGGATCAAGACCAGGGGCCCACACCCTGTCCATGAGGGTGGGGGCGCGCCTACCCCCCTGGGCACGCCCCCTGCCTCGTGGGCCCCCTGGAGCTCCACCGACCTCAACTCCAACTCTATATATTCACGTTCGGGGAGAAAAAAATCAGAGAGAAGGATTCATCACGTGTTACGATACGGAGCCGCCGCCAATCCCTAAACTCTCTCGGGAGGGCTGATCTGGAGTCCGTTCGGGGCTCCGAAGAGGGGAATCTGTCACCATCGTCATCATCAACCTTCCTCCATCACCAATTTCATGATGCTCACCGCCGTGCATGAGTGATTCCATCGTAGGCTTGCTGGACGGTGATGGGTTGGATGAGATTTACCATGTAATCTAGTTAGTTTTGTTAGGGTTTGATCCCTAGTATCTATTATGTTCTGAGATTGATGTTGCTATGACTTTGCTATGCTTAATGCTTGTCACTAGGGCCCGAGTGCCATGATTTCAGATCTGAACCTATTATGTTTTCATGAATATATGTGAGTTCTTGATCCTATCTTGCAAGTCTATAGTCACCTATTATGTGTTATGATCCGTTAATCCCGAAGTGACAATAATCGGGATACTTACCGGTGATGACCGTAGTTTGAGGAGTTCATGTATTCACTAAGTGTTAATGCTTTGGTCCGGTACTCTATTAAAAGGAGGCCTTAATATACCTTAGTTTCCAATAGGACCCCGCTGCCACGGGAGGGTAGGACAAAAGATGTCATGCAAGTTCTTTTCCATAAGCACGTATGACTATATTCGGAATACATGCCTACACTACATTGATGAACTGGAGCTAGTTCTGTGTCACCCTATGTTATAACTGTTGCATGAGGAATCGCATCCGACATAATTCTCCATCACTGATCCAATGCCTACGAGCTTTTCACATATTGCTCTTTGCTTAGTTATGTTACCGTTGCCACTGTTACAATAGCTACAAAACTACTACTGTTACTTTTGCTACCGTTACCGTTACCGTTACTTCCATACTACTTTGCTACAAAATACTTTGCTGCAGATATTAAGTCTTACAGGTGTGGTTGAATTGATAACTCAACTGCTAATACTTGAGAATATTCTTTGGTTCCCCTTGTGTCGAATCAATAAATTTGGGTTGAATACTCTACCCTCAAAAACTATTGCGATCCCCTATACTTGTGGGTTATCAGAGACCATCCGACCAGTATCCGTCATGGAGGTTCGGCAGCATTGGTCCTCGACCCAATTATCGACGGATTCCATCTCACGCGAGTCCTTATGGACGGCGGCAGCAGCCTTAACCTGCTTTATCAGGACACTGTCCGAAAAATGGGCATTGATTCATGAAGAATCAAGCCCACCAAAACCACCTTTAAAGGAGTAATACCTGGTGTTGAAGCCCGCTGCATGGGTTCAGTAACACTGGAAGTGGTCTTCGGTTCGCCGGACAACTTCCAAAGCAAAGAGTTGATCTTCGACGTCGTCCCTTTTCGCAGCGGTTATCACGCACTGCTCGGCAGAACCGCCTTCGCCCGCTTCAACGCGGTCCCGCATTACGCTTACCTAAAGCTCAAAATGCCTGGACCTCGCGGTGTTATTACAGTCAATGGAAACATGGAGCGCTCCCTCCATACCGAGGAGCATACCGCGACTCTCACAGCTGAAACATAGGGTGGCCCTATCAAGCCGAATATTACCCCGGCAGTCAAGCCCCCGGACACTATTAAACGAGTGCGGTCTACCCCACAGAACGATAGCCCGGCTCGTCCAGAGCTAGATTAGCAATCCGGCCTCCGTCACAACCCCAACTAGATGGCGGCATACGTACCGCGCGTACATAACTACGCACTAAAGATACCATGGGCACGGACGGAGGCATACGGAAAACACGGTCCATGGCACGGCTCGATCCTATCTGGACCTTTATATTCTTCCATCTTTTTCTTCTTGTTTTTCTTTTTCAGGTTCTTTGCAACCCACACAACTCTTCGATGGTACTTAGGGTCCTTTTCCAGGCCCCTTTTATACACTCGATCGCTGATCCTCTCAAAGGACCATACACTATGGGGAAAGGCGTTGCAGACGTGCGGCAGAGTGTCCAAAGGATCTTCAAGATCATCTTTTCAATTTAGGACATGTATACAGCTTTCCCTTGTTCTCGGCATGTAAAATGGCCTTGATGCTTATGGCATCTTCTGTAAAAATATGTTTCGACGTACCAATCAAATTATAATGGAAACAGTTTCGCCCAACCTTGTTCGGTATTGGCTTATTTCTTAATCTGTTTTCCCACTTTATATCCAAATTGGCATATACACCTTGGTACGACTTAAATCGCCAGGGGCCCTATTTCAAGCCATGTATATATTCTCAACAATAGAAAGCCCGAACACTCTCAGAGTGTACTTCAGCATCCTGAATACTGCATCATATGCATCGGCTCCGAATCACGTCTTTGGTCAATAGTTGGGTTGCCCGGCTCCTGTGCTTGCTACCTTACGTTCCATTTTTTTGGCTAAGGTAGTAAAGGGAGAACTAATGCAATTGTATTTCCGGCTGGCCCGGTCAAACACCTCAGTAGAGAAAGCCAAAAACTGACTGTCGTGATGCGGCGAGAGCTGGTCAGCAATTCGGCGACTTACTAAATCTCTAGCGATTTCTTCCGTATTACATGAAGGACTGGCCTTTTCCAGTCAAGCGTTTAAGGCATCCAAGTTCGATAGCCGCATACGCACCAGGGGCTATCCTACAGTCCCCTTGTCAAACTCCTATGGCTAAGTGAGAATGATAAAACCGTATAGTTCGATTGCCTGGTTCGCCGCGCTGCCACCTCCTTTACGGACCAAGACATTGGGTCAAGTGTGGTCACGTGCTATTCCAAACACCCCCGTAGTATCTACATGGGGGCTGAAGCCGACAACTGGTAAATTCTCAAGAATTAAAAACGGCCGCACAGGGGGAATAACACTTTAAGATAAACGCATACAATATATTACACAGCCTGGGTTTATAATACATTATCCGGGTAGCCCGGATACATTACTCAAACATGATGTCCTTCGAGCATTGACCCTCTATCAAACGGGCACCCTCGAGGACGTCTTTGAAATAACGCTCCGGCTTGCGGTGGTCCTTGCCTCCAGGTGGACCCTCAATTGCCACTACGGCAGCCTTCATCTTCGCCCAGAGTGCATCTTAACACGGGCAAAGGCCATCCGCGCACCTTCTATACACGCTGAGCGCTTCACGGCCTCTACTCGGGGCAAGGCGTCGCCAAGCCGCTTGACCAAGCCGAAGTAGCTGCTCGAAATGGGTCCGGCTAGCCATAGCCGGACTATGATGTCCTTCATGGCCAAACCAGACATCCGGCGCTAAGTACTGCGACCAGAAGAGCTTCTCCATCGTGTTCCCTTCATGGGCCCGGAAATACTGGGCGGCGTCGGCAACACTCCTCGGGAGATCCGCAAAAGCGTCTGGAGCACTCCACAGTCGATTTAGCAAAGCATATCTTCGACCGTCGAATATACTCTGTAAAAGAAAAGGCTTACCAGCCGCTATCTGTTCGGCCTGCTTGATCTCCTCGCGAGCCGCTCGGGACTCGGACTGCGCCTCCTTCGCGGCTTGAAGAGCCTTGATGAGTTCGGCCGCTTGGGCCTTGTTACTCTCCTCCAAGGACTCACACTTGTTGGCGGCGTCCTGGAGCGCTTGCTCTACTTCGGTCACCCTCGCCTCATACCAAAGACGGGCGGCCTTTTCGGCCTCTACATCCGCAGCCGCTTTCTCTGCGGCTGCTTTGCTTGCCCTCGCCTCCTCCTTGGCTTCGGCAAGGGCATTCTTGAGGGCCTCGACCTCGGTCGCGTTGCCTACAATCATTTACATAGCAGCGCATGAGCTTAAACTTTGAGTTTGCACTATAACTTAGGCTTGTAAAGGGGTCTTTTTAAAAGGCATACCTTGGGCCTCATCGAACCGCTTGTTAATACGGTCGATCTCATCGTCAGCCAGCTTCAGTTTCCGCTGGAGTTCGACCACTTCAACATCCTTAGCTGAAGCCGCCAACAGTGAAGCCTGTTTATCAAAATAGATGCACGTGTTATCTCCGGCGACTATTTGATCCTCTATCCGGCTCTTTTTTTCCAAAGACCCAAACAGAGTCTCAGGGGCTACTATCTATATACAGGCATATTCTTCTAATACGAAAAGCGGGTAAAGCATGTTATATCACTTACCTCAAAACCTGTTAACAGGCTAGAGAAAGCTTCGTTCATACCGTTTTTTGTGAACTGGACCTTCTCAACCACCGTACCCATCAGGGTACGGTGCTCTTCCATGACGGAAGCACGTTGAAGTGCTTCCCTCAACATATCCGGCGCCTCCGGATTGATAGAGGTCGCCGGTGGAGTCGGAACTCCCCCTTCCCTTGAAGGGGGCTGCTCGCTCGACTCCGGAGCCATGTGGGTCTCCGGAGTGGTATTCGGCTGGGGGCCGGACTGATCCAGGCCCCCGTCGTTAGTTTCCATGGGGGTAGTATCCCCCATGTTTTCGGCAGCCGAGGCATTACCCTCTAGCGCCGTTTGAGCGGCCTTCCGCATCTCCCCCTGGCCTGGAGAAGTCCTTTGGGACAACACCTCGGTGTCATCCGTGGCTCGTGGCGGAGAGGCTCGCAGAGGCGTTTCGCTCTCCATCATCTCTGGTGCCAACGAGTTTCCCGAAGACAACGATTGTTGAGGGAGATCACGAGCCGAACCAGCATCTTCGTTAGCAAAGGGATAGCTGGGTCTTCGGGCAGCGGAGCCGGACATTTGATCCGCTCCGCTTTCTTCGTCCAGACCTGAAGGAGAAAAGGAAGGCTTAGCATACTCCTCGAATCTACAAGTAGAGGTTATGTTTGGAAATCTGAAAACTTACCGGAGTGGCCGGGTGAGCGCAGTCGAGGCCGAGGTCTTCGGTTGTTCCCGGCCACAACTTCTGGGCCTTGAAAAGCAGCTTCCAGATTTCTTCGTGTGTCGTGCCGAAGAATTGCTGCAGGGTCGGAGGGCCGGCCGGATTGAACTCCCACATATGAAGAGTCCAGCGCTGGCAGGGGAGAATCCGGCGAAAAAACATCACCTGGATCACATCGGCGGAGCTGGTGTTCTTCTCTATCACGCCCTTGACGCGCTTCTGCAGTGTCGTCACCTCGTCGGACGATGCCCAGTCCAGGCCCTTTTTAACCCATGATGTGAGCCGCATTGGAGGCCCAGATTTGAACTCTGGAGTGGCGGCCCATGTGGCATCGCGAGGCTCTGTGACATAGAACCACTCCAGTTGCCATCCCTTCACGGTCTCGACGAAGGGCCCCTGGGGACAAGTGACGTTGGGGAGCTTTCTCACCATGGCGCCACCGCACTCCGCGTGTTGACCGTCGACCCCTTTCAGCTTCATGTTGAAGACCTTGAGCCATAATCCGAAGTGGGGGGATGCGGAGGAACGCCTCACACACGACGATGAACGCCGAGATGTGGAGGAAGGAATTTGGGGCTAGATCGTGAAAATCTAGCCCTTAATAGAACATGAGCCCGCAGACAAAAGGGTGGAGAGTTTCGGTGTCAAAACCGGCGGATCTCGGGTAGGGGGCCCCGAACTGTGCATCTGAGGATCAAAGGTAACAGGAGACAGGGACACGATGTTTACCCAGGTTCGGGCCCTCTTGATGGAGGTAATACCCTACTTCCTGCTTGATTATCTTGGATGGATATAGGATTATAAGAGTTGATCTACCTCGAGATCGTAATGGCTAAACCCTAGATGTCTAGCCTATATGATTATGATTGCCTGTACGGACTAAACCCTCCAGTTTATATAGACACCGGAGGGACCTAGGGTTGTACAGAGTCGGTTTACAGAGAAAGGAATCTTCATATCCGAACACCAAGCTTGCCTTCCACGCAAAGGAGAGTCCCATCCGGACACGGGAGGAAGTCTTCTGTCTCGTATCTTCACGGCCCATTAGTCCGGCCCACATCACATAGCCCGGACGATGCGTCCGGCGCGCAGATTGTCTTCGGCATTGCAAGGCGGGTTCCTCCTCCGAATACTTCAAAGTAGTCCTCGAACACAGAAAACGTGTCCGGCTTTGCAAAATAGGTACCACACACAGCTGCAAAGAGTATAATATTTCACAAGTCCCATCTACTGACAACTTTCGTAGCGAGACGTTACGTCCCTGCCCGGTCATTATTTTGAACCGTTTTTTCAGCCTTTCGCTCCACGTTACGAGACGTGGTGTTTATTGGCACATCTTGTCAAAGCAGAGATCGTGCCCCCTTATTACGGGATGCTTATCAATATGGGCATGGGTAATCCAACCGTGTCGTTTGCACGATCCCTTGGGCATAGGCGGGCTTTAAGGCCCATGAGGAGGCGTTCGATATTTATCGCCTTTATAAAGGGGGTATAGACCTATCTTTCTCCCCCACGCCTACCTCTTCCTTAGCCTTTCCAGCCTTAAGCTCCCGCGCCCAGGTCTCAATTTCTTTCATTGCTACCAAGCCTTCTAGTTATGTCCGGATCCAGCTCCCAAGGCAGGTGGATGGCCTCCTCGGTCACCGAGGAGGATATTGTGAAGCTCCGGGAGGCGAGGTACCTGACTACGGAAATCCCCCACAGGCTCCCTACCAAGGGGCAGGTTATCCCCGCACCAAATTCCGGCGAGAGGGTTGTATTCATCTCTCACTTCCTCCGCGGTCTAGGGTTTGCTCTCCACCCCTTCGTTCATGGCCTTATGTTCTATTATGGGCTAGATTTTCACGATATAGCTCCGGACTCCTTTCTTCACATCTCGGCGTTTATCGTCATGTGTGAGGCTTTTCTCCACATCCCCACACTTCGGCCTATGGATCAAGACCTTCAATGTGAAGCCAAAGATAGTCGACGGGCAATAGGCGGAGTGCGACGGGGCTATGGTGAGCAAGCTTGCCAATACTATCTGGCCAAAAGGCACCTTCACAGAAACTTCCAACTTGTGGCAGCGGGAGTGGTTCTATATCACCGAACCCCGCGGTACCAAATGGGCAGCCACGCCTGCGTTCCGATCCGGCCCTCCATTGCAACTCACATCGTAGATTAACTGATGATCCACGCCTGCGATCCACGGCTTGACTAGGGATCAACTGATGAAGTGCAGACGCTGCAAAGTCGTACCCAGAGCATCCTCGAAAAGGACACCGGCCTCATTGACGTGATCCAAGTGATGCTGGTCCGCCGGATCCTCCCGTGCCAGCGACGGCCTCTCCGCATGTGGGAGTTCAATCCGGAAGGACCGCGGACCCTGCAGCAATTCTTTGGCACAACGCACAGAGGGATGTGGAAACTATTCTTCAAGACTCGAAAGTAGTGGCCGGACACATCCAAAGATATTGGCCTCGACTGTAACCATCCAGATACCTCGGTAAGCAACCAACTTCTGAACGCAACTCGATTGATTATCCCATAGCGATGTACTGAGAAACCTATCTTCGACCAGGGCTGGATAAAGAAGGCGAAACGAATTAGGTGTTCGGCTCCACTTCCCGAAGACCCAGCGGATCCTGTGTTAATGAGGATGTTGGCCCCGGCGTCGTATCTAATGTTGGCGAGGGAGGACAAGAAGAAGAGCAAAAGGGCTGAAGATGGCCTCCGCTCGAAAGGTATAGTAAATGCTACGTCCGGGGAGACCGAAGCTCCCTCTTCTGAAGATGAAGACAAAGGGGAAGAAGAAGAAGAAGAAGAAGAAGAAGAAGAAGAAGAAGAAGAAGAAGAAGGGGAAGAAGAAGGGGATATCCCTTCCCCCGTGGGAAGAAAAGGACAGCCTCCAGAGACTTGGAGGTGGAAGCACCCAAGAGAGGGAAGATACCTCTGTCAGATAGTTTGGGTTCAGAAGCTGATGTTGACGCAGAGCTCCTCTCTAGGGACAAACCCTTTGCCGAATCATAAGTGAAAAAGGATGCCCTAGACATGTCCCGTTCTTTTCGGTTTGTAGGGGTGACATTTAAACTATATGTTTGCAGTCCAACCCGCTATCTACCTCAACAGTCCTCCTCATCAGGGGATTTGCCTCCGGAGATGATGGAAAGCGAGACGCCTCCACGAGCTTCCTCGCCCCTAAGGGCGGACGACTTCGAGGTGTCATCCCGGAGGATCTCCCCTGACCATCCAGCAGTGCGGGGGACAATGACAGCGCCCGAAGGTGATACTTCGACCGTCAAGGGCCCAGGGGAAGCAGCCCCCATGGGGACCAACAATGAGGGCCCCGAGCTATCCGGTTTACGACCGAAAACGACTCTAGGGTCGAATAAGCGTACCCTTTTGAAGGGACTCCGTACTCCTGCAGCAGCCTCCGGAAATCCGGAGGTGCCGGATACACTGATGGGCACATTGGAAAGTGCGTCCATCTCAGAGGAACATCGTACCTTAATGGGTACGGTAGTTGAGAGGATTCTGTCCGCGAGAAGCGGATTGAATGAAGCCTTCGCGTGCCTACTGAGAGGCTTCGAGGTATGCGATGTAATATCTTTAACCGCTCTTTACATGCAAAAAATGCACCTGTGTATAGATAGTAGCCCCTGAGACTCTGGTCGGCTCCCACAGGGAGGCGATCAGAGGATCAAAAAAGATATTATCAGGAAGTAACATAATAAATTTGCAAACAACCTGTTATGTCAATGGCGACTGCCCAAGCTGCGGAAGTTGCAGACCTAAAGCATAAACTTGAGTTAGCTGATGAGGACATTACGCTTATTAATAGGCGGCTCGACGAGGCACAAGGTATGTTTTGGGACAGCCCGCTTATGCATGTATAATAGTATGAGCACCAAGCTGAAAATTATACACTGTGACATGCATAACTGTAGATGGTGCTACCGCGGTTGAGACCCTTCGGGCCGAGCTTGTCCGGGCCAAGGAGCAAGCCAAAGTGAGCAATGCGGCTGCCAAGAAGGCGGCTGCTGATTTGAAGGCCGAAAAGGCCACTCGGCGCCAGTGCGAGGAGAGAATATCTACCATGGAGCGAGAGCTAAAAGATGCCACTGGCAAATGCCATTCACTCGAGGAGGATAACAAAGCCAAGGCAGCCGAACTCGACAAGGCCTTACAAGAGGCGAGAGAAGCGCGGTCTGAGTCGAGAGCGGCTCGGGAGGAGTTCCGGCAAGCTGGGGAGATAGCGGCTGGTAAGCCCTTTCTTTTACAGACTAAGTTCAGTGACCCGAAGTATGCTCTGCTTAATCATTTGTGGAGTTCTCCAGACGCGTTCTTGGACCTACCAAAGAGTGTCTCCGACGCGCCGCAGTTCTTCCAAGCGCAGGAAGGACGTGCTTCAGAGAAGCTTTTCTGGTCACAATTCAATGTGCCACGGCGTTCAGCGTTGCTGAATGAACAGATGGCCCAGTGGGCCGAGCTCCGCAAGATGTCCGGAGCTGCCATGAAGGACGTCGTGGTCCAGCTTTGGCCGGCTGAACCCCTTCCGAACAACTATTTCAGTTTGGTGCAACGGCTTGTCGATGCAGTGCCGCGTATCAACGCCGTCAAGCGGTCGGCATGCATAGAAGGTGCCTAGATGGCCTTCGCCCGTGTCAAGATGTATTGGGCAAAGATGAAGGCCACCGATGTTGCAACTAAGGGCTCGCCCAGAGGCAAGGACCATCGCACGCTGGAGCATTATTTGGATGACGTCCTAGAGGGCGCCCGCTTAATAGAGGGCCAATGCTTGAAGAATATTATGTTCGAATAAGTGTACCGGAATTGTGAGAACAATATTATGATACATTATGGCCGTGTTATATTTATGCCTTTGTCTGAAAGTTATTTCCTCTTGTGCGGCCTTTTTATAATCTGAAAGTTTGCCAGTCGTCGTCTTCGGCCCCCTAGTATATAATACGGGGGTGTTCGGAATAGCACCTGATCACACTTGACCCAACGTCTTGGTCCGTAACGGATGTGTCAGTGTGGCGAACTAGCCAATCGGACTATAGGGCTTTAACACTTTCACTTAGCCATAGGAGTTTTATGGTGGGTCTACGATGTAGCCCCTGGTATGTACGCGGTTATCCGAATACGGTTGCGTTACATAGGTGACAAAAATAAAGAACGGTCCTTCGTGTAGTACGGAAGAAATCGCAAAAGATTCTGATAAATCACCGAGTGGTTGACCAGCTCTCGCCGCATCATGACAGTCGGTTTTCGGCTTTCTCTACTGAGGTGTTTAACCAGGTGAACTGGAAACACAATCGCAGTAGTTCTCCCTTTACTACCCTAGCCGATAAGACGGAACGTAAGGTAGTAAGCACAGGAGCCGGGCAACCCAACTATTGACCAAAGACATGATTCAGAGCTGATGCATATAATGCCAAACTCGTGACGCTGAAGTATGTTGTAGAGTTGTTTGGACTTTTGGGCAACCAACATGTTGCCGTATCAATCCCCTGGCGATTAGTGCCGAGGTGTGGTCGTGAAACAACCGAAGAAGCAAAGTACAGTTCTATGAAGAAAAACAAGTACTGAAGACGGATTATGTTCACTGGAATCTGATTGATATGTCGAACGCAATCTTGCAGATTATAACACCACCACCCAGGACATTTTACATGCCAGGGGTCGAAGGCTGAGGAAAAAAGGATCTGTACAGGTTTTAAATAGAGTGTGTGGTCTACAAAAAATCTTTTGGACCTCCTGTCGCACGTCTGCGCTGCCTTTGCCTCAGCAAAAAGGATTCCTTAAAAGGAGCCAACTTTGGTTTTTTTATTGGGCGAAACCGGGCTCCGAAAGAGTCCTTGTAGGTTTGTAGGATGAACTAGTTTTGATTCACCTGTAGCAAAAGATAAGAAAGAGTTAGAAAAAGGAGAAGAAGGCTGTAGGAGAACGAACCATATTGTGCCTCTGCCGATGACCAAGGTATTTTAAGTGCATAATTATGCATGGGCGATACGAACTTTGCGGGTATATGTGGCGAACGACGGAGGCGGAACTGCTAATCCAGCTCTAAGATTGACCGGTCCTGCGTAATAGAGGCCGGTGGCTTAATGGTCGATGAGATATGCCGCTTGACGAGACCGCTTTGTATTTTGGCTGCGATGGCCGCGGTATGCTCCTCGGTACGAAGGGAGCGTTCCGTTTTCTGTTGATCGTGATGACGCCGCGTGGACCGGGCATCTTAACCTTTAGATAGGCATAGTGTGGGACCGCATTGAAACGAGCAAAAGCGGTCCGTCCGAGTAGTGCATGGTAGCCACTGCAGAACGGGACAATATTGAAGATCAAGTCTTCCCTTCGAAAGTTGTCCGGTAAACCGAAGACGAATGCCAATGTGATCGAGCCCGTGCAGTGAGAGTCGATGTCGGGTATTATTCCCTTGAAGGTAGTTGTGGTGGGCTTGATCCTTGAGGGATCAATGCCCATCTTACGGATAGTGTCTTGGTAGAGTAAATTAACACTACTGCCGCCGTCCATAAGGACTCGCGTGAGATGGAATCCATTGATAATTGGATCGAGGACCAGAGCTGCCGAACCTCCATGACGGATACTGGTTGGGTGGTCCTTGCAATCAAAAGTGACCGAGCAGGCCGCCCATGGGTTAAATTTTGGGGCGACGGACTTTATGGCGTAGACGTCTCATAGTGCGCGCTTGCGCTCCCTTGTAGGGATATGCGTCACGTATATCATGTTTACTATTTTTACGTCGGGGGGAAATTGCTTCTGTCCCCCTGTGTTCGGTTGGCGATTCTCTTCGTATTCGCTATCTCTGGGTGGCCCCTTCCCTTTATGTTTGGCATTGAGCTTGCCTGCTTGTTTGAAAACCCAGCAATTTCTGTTGGTATGGTTGGCGGGTTTGTCAGGGCTGCCATGAATCTGACAGGGCCGATCCAGTATCTTGTCTAAACTGGATGGACCATCTCTGTTTGCCTTGAATGGCTTCCTCCGTTGACCGGATTTGGGGCCGCTGAATCCGGCATTGACCGTCGTGTCTTGGGTTCCTGCATTATTGTTTCGATGCTTGTTTTTATTGCGTCGTGGCTTGCCATTGCCATCCCTGGCTTCGGAGGTACTAGGATCACTGGTGCTATTGCTTTTACGAACAAGCCAGTTATCTTCTCCCGCGCAAAAGTGGGTCATCAGTGCAGTAAGAGCAGCCATGGACTTAGGTTTTTCTTGGCCGAGGTGACGGGCAAGCCACTCATCTCGGACACTATGTTTAAAGGCCGCGAGGGCTTCGGCGTCCAGACAGTCGACAATTTGTTTCTTTTTAATTAGGAACCTAGTCCAGAGTTTCCTGGCTGACTCTCCGGGCTGCTGGATGATGTGACTTAGGTCATCGGCGTCCGGAGGCCAGACATATGTACCTTGGAAGTTGTCGCGAAAGGCATCTTCCAAGTCTTCCCAGTTGCCAATGGAGTTCTCTGGGAGGCTGTTTAGCCAGTGTCGGGCTGGTCCCTTTAATTTTAGTGGGAGGTATTTGATGGCACGGAGGTCAGCACCGCGGGCCATGTGGATATGGAGAAGAAAGTCCTCAATCCATACTGCGGGGTCGGTTGTTCCATCGTATGATTCGATATTCATAGGTTTAAACCCTTCTAGGAATTTGTGCTCCATTACTTCCTCGGTGAAGCATAGGGGGTGTGCGGTGCCTCTATAGCGGGCGACGTCGCGACGGGGTTCGGCAGACGTCCCTATGCGGTTTTCGCCTCGAGTGAGGTTGTGGTGATCACGTCGGGCTTGATAGCCGTCCTCTCATGTTGGGGCACGCCCCCTTGACCCGTAGATTGATCCGGTTAAGCTTGCCCTAGTGTCCAGGTCCTGCCATAGGTCGTAGGTGTAATCCCAGGCCGCTGTCTCCTTACCTTTACGGCGGGGTAATGTGGGCTGGTGTTCGGCTTCGGAGCCGTTTTGTCTCGGCCATGCGGTGGCTGGTTTGGTTTATCGGATGCGTTACGCGCTGATGTTAGGGGCTCCCGTGCCTCAATGTCGAATTGGGGTAACAACTTGCGCTTCGGGTAGCTTTTGGTTGGTCGTGTGAGGCCGTATTCCTCGGCTGCCAGGACAGTAGTCCATCTGTCGTTGAGCGTATTCAATTCGGCTTGAAGCCGTTGCTGCTTCCTTTTCAGGCTCCTTTTGGTTGTAATGAGCTCTTGCTTAAAGCGTTCTTGATCGAGGGGTTCCTCTGGCCTAATGAAGTCTTCTTTGCCGAGGCTTATTTCGTCTTCAGAGGGAGGCATATAGTTGTTGTCCTCCGAGTCCTCGCTCCCGACTAGCTTGTCAGGGTTACCCTGCCCCTCCTCCCTATCATCCTGTTCGAATGTTGGTTCGACGGGGGTATCTGGGTCTTCGACATTCTCCGGAGTGTTATTGTCTCTATTGCCGGTATTGCTTTCTTTGTCGCGGCGTGATTTTAAATGGCGTTGTTGATGCCGTTGTTTTGGTGGTTTGTCAGTGTTATTGTCCTTTATTGGATTCTTACAGCCTTCATTGCCATCCTCCTTTGGCGTATCCACCATGTATACGTCGTGTGTGGAGGTGGCCGCCCAGCGTCCGGTATGTGGTGGGTTTTGGCTTTGTTTGTCTTTGGCATCGTCATCCATACCGTCGATGTCTTCGGAGCCATAATCGAGCCTGTCGATTGAGTCCTCGACAGTGGCTATGAAGTGGGTGGTGGGTGGGGCATAGAATTCCCCGCTCTCAGCCCCTGGTCCGGGCTGGGCGTAGTTCAGACATTGCCCCTCTATAATGATGAGGGATCGCATTAAGTCCAGAGCCTCGCTTAAAGGCGAGATTCGGCCAGGGAGAAGAAAGTCCGTGGAGTATAGCGGGAAGGAAACACTTTGGTCGAACTCACACGAGGCTGAATCTAAGGGTTCAGAGCCAGTGCTTGGAGAAGGGGCCGGCTTCATGATGATTGCTGGTGACGCTACTTCCTCCGACTCTCCCATACTAGGCTCAATAGCCGCAGATAGTCCGGCGGGCTTGACAATCCCATTTTCGGACCTGGTGATGCGCTCCGGCTCTAAGGCCAGAGCGGAGGTTGGGGTCCTGAACCCTTGGGAGATTAAATCTCCTTGGATATTGGCGACATAATCCAGATTTCCAAAGCTAATCTGGTGACCTGGGGCGTAGCTGTCGATCTGCTCTAGATGGCCAAGTGAGTTGGCTCGCAGTGCGAAGCCGCCGAACACGAAGATCTGGCCGGGGAGAAAGACCTCCCCCAAGGCAGCATTGTTGTAGATGACTGATGGAGCCATCGAACCTTCTGGTGACGACACAACGGAACTCTCAATGAAAGCACCAATGTCGGTGTCAAAACCGGCGGATCTCGGGTAGGGGGTCCCGAACTATGCGTCTGAGGATCGAAGGTAACAGGAGACAGGGACACGATGTTTGCCCAGGTTCGGTCCCTCTTGATGGAGGTAATACCCTACTTCCTGCTTGATTATCTTGGATGGATATAGGATTACAAGAGTTGATCTACCTTGAGATCGTAATGGCTAAACGCTAGATGTCTAGCACTACAAAAAAATACACTTCCGTGATGATACGTGTTTGTCACAGTAGGTCACATTTTCTGTCATGCATGTACATCCATGACAAATTTATGACAGAATCAAGATAGTCATACATGTGTTGTCGTAGAAGTGTTCCATGACATTACCAAAATTATCATCACGGAAGTGTCCATTTCCATGACGATAAATCGCGCGTCACATAAGTGCTTTCGTCAAGGGTGACCGACACGTGGCATCCACCGTAACGGAACGCCGTTAAGCTATCGGGTCCGATTTTGGATCCGATAACCCGTTAACAGCCCCGACCAATGGGGATTTTCCACGTGTAAAATCATCATTGGCTGGAGGAAACACGTGTCGGCTCACCGTTGGGACAGATGTCATCCACTCATTGGACCCAAAGCGCCTATGATACGTTGACACATGGCACGGACCAACAGAGGCCCATTCCTGTGAAAAGGCCGGCCCGTTTGACTTGGTCAAAAGGTGGTAGGCCGGCCCACGGCAAGCCTGTTAACGGCATGTTTGCATATAGCCCATTTACAGCCCGCTAACCCAGGGCCCGTTTACGGCCTATCCGAATTAGGCCCAGTAGCGTCATCTGGGCCGTCCAATATAATTCCAGCCCGTTTTAACTTCCGGCCCATGAATGGCCCATGACGTATTTTGGCCCATATGAGTCCCTTTGTAATTCTTGGCCCATTAATGGCCCGTGGTGAAACCGGCCCGTAATGAACAGTGTATCACTTTATACCCATTAGCGGCCCATTATTCCATTGGGTCATTTCTAGCCCGTGTTACCTTTCGGCCTTCTGAGGGCCCATTTATTCTTGGGCTCATTTCTAGCATTCGGTTACTTACGGCCCGTTACTGGCCTTTTCTGCTTGTGGGCCAAATTCAGCCCGTGGATACAGTCGGCCCGTTTGTGGCCCATTAATCTGTTGGGCCATTTTCATAGCATCGTCAAATACGGCCTATTAACGGCCCATTATGCTCAGCCCATAAAACGTACGATTTCCACTCTAGCCCGTTTACGGCTGAGGGAGTCCTGGACTAAGGGGTCCTCGGGCGTCCGGCCTGTTATCCATGGGCCGGACTAATGGGTTGTGAAGACACGAAGGCCGAAGACTGTACCCGTGTCCGGATTGGACTCTCCTTGGCGTGGAAGGAAAGCTTGGCGATCAGCTATGAAGATTCCTTCCTATGTAACCGACTCTATGTAACCCTAGATCCCTCCGGTGTCTATATAAACCGGAGGGCATACTCCGGATAGGATATTCATGACTATAGTCATACAGGCTAGACTTCTAGGGTTTAGCCATTACGATCTCGTGGTAGATCAACTCTTGTAATACTCATATTCATCAAGATCAATCAAGCAGGAAGTAGGGTATTACCTCCATAGAGAGGGCCCGAACCTGGGTAAACATCGTGTCCCCCGTCTCCTGTTACCATCGATCCTAGACACATAGTTTGGGACCCCCTACCCAAGATCCGCCGGTTTTGACACCAACATTGGTGCTTTCATTGAGAGTTCCACTGTGTCATCAATGAAAGGTTCGATGGCCCCTTCAATCGTCGATAGTGACGCCGTCCGAGGAGAAACCTTCCTCCCCGGACAGATATTTGTGTTCGGCAGCTTCGTACTGCGGGCCAACTCGCTTGGCCATCTGGAGCAGATCGATAGCTATGCCCCTGGCCATCAGGTTAGATTCGGAAGCTTGAACTACGTCGCGGACGTCCGCGGAGACTTGATCTTCGACGGATTCGAGACCACGATGATCGCTCCCCCTCGCCCCGATGAACATGACTTAAATTTGTCATCGGATCACATCCAGGAGATGGTTCCTGTTGCTGCAACGGCCTTAGAACCGGAGCAGATCGTCCCATCCGAGTCCACAGAGTCCGCGGCGTTGGAGCCGCACACGGACTCGACACCTTGCAATATTTGCGTCAACGGAACTCCGAACTCGTCTCCGGTTATAAGTTCTGGACCATGTACGCCTGCGGACACCGAGCTGGATCGGTTATCGATTTTCAAATTTAGCGCCGCAGACATCTTCCAGCACTCACTTTTGGGGGATGTGCTAAATTCTTTAAAGAATTTGTCCTTGGAGAAGGACTCACAGCCGAACTATGTTCGGTTCGAGCTAGAGGCTGATGATGGGGAATTTTGCTTCCCACCCGCCACCCACTTCATAGCCACTATCGAAGACTTAACCGACGTGCTTGATTATGGCTCTGAAGACATCGACGGTATGGACGACGATGCCGACAAGGAGCAAGGCCAAGACCCGCCATTCACTGGACGTTGGACGGCCACCTCTTCGTACGATGTGTACATGGTCGACACACCTAAAAAAGCTAGCGACGATGACAAAGAAGATTCAGTTGCGAATAAACCTTCTGAGACACAGTCCAAGCGCTGGCGCCCTAAACGCCGCTCCAAACCTCGTCGCTCAAAAGATGGCAACACGGGCACCAGAGAAAATAGTACTTCGGGCGACACTGAAAACAATGAAGACCCTGTTGGAGATGCATCCGAACAGGAGGAACAAGACAACGGGCAAGATAACCCTGATAAACAGGCCATGCCCAATGACCCGGATGATGATAGTTATCGTCCAGTCTCCGAGGATGAGGAGAGCCTCGGCAGCGAGGATTTCATCGTGCCTGAGGCACCCCTCGAGTAGGAGCGCTTCAAGCGCCAGCTAATAGCTACTGCAAGAAGCCTGAAGAAAAAGCAGCAGCAGCTCCAAGTCGACCAAGACCTACTCATTGACAGATGGACCGATGTCGTGGCAGCCGAAGAATACGGCCTCAAGCGCCCAGCCAAGAGTTAACCAACGCGCAGACTGCTACCTCAGTTCAATGAGGAGGCACCAGATCCCATACCTCCCTCACGCAATGCGGACCGACCACCACGTGGTCGGGATAGTGCGGCGGACCAACCACCCCGTGGTCGGGATAAAACGGCAACTCAGGCCGAACAACAGCCCGCTCCACTGCCTCGTAAAAACAGGGACAGAACAGCTCGGGACCATACATACGACCTTCGGCAGGATCTGAACAATAGAGCAGGACACACCAAATCAATCTACGGATCACGAGGACGCTTCCTGACTCGGGATGACAGCCACCTATTCGGACGTGACAAACCTAGTCACGCTCGAGCCGATAACCGCAGACGGACTTCATCGGAGCTGCGCCGTGACGCGGCCCGATATAGAGGCGCCGCACACCCGCTCTACTTCACAGATGAAGTACTGGATCACGAATTCCCCGAGGGGTTCAAGCCCGTCAATATTGAATCATACAACGGAACAACCGATCCTGCAGTGTGGATCGAAGATTTTATTCTCCACATACATATGGCCCGAGGAGACGACCTCCACGCCATCAAATACCTCCCACTAAAATTAAAAGGGCCAGCTAGACACTAGCTAAATAGCCTGCCTGAAAATTCCATCGGCAGCTGGGAGGACTTGGAAGAATCTTTTCTTGACAACTTCCAAGGTACTTATGTCCGGCCACCAGATGCCGATGACTTAAGCCATATAGTTCAACAACCTGGAAAATCAGCCAGAAATTTCTGGGCTAGGTTCCTAACCAAAAAGAACCAAATCATTGACTGTCCGGATGCCGAAGCCCTAGCGGCCTTCAAAGACAGCATCCGTGACGAATGGCTCGCCCGCCACCTCGGCCAAGAAAAGCCGAAGTCTATGGCAGCCTCACGGCACTCATGACCCGCTTTTGCGCGGGTGAAGATAGTTGGTTGGCTCGTAGTAAAAACACAGCCAACGAGGCAGGCCCCTCCGAGTCCAAGAACGGCACCGGAAAGACCCGGTGCAATAGACACAAATGCCGAAGTAATGGCGACAACACCGATGACACTGCAGTTCACGCCGGATTCAGTGGCTCCAAGCCTAGCCACCGAAAGAAACCTTATAAAAGGAACAGCGAGGGACCATCCAGCTTGGACCGCATACTCGATCGTCCGTGCCAGATACATGGCACCCCAGGCAAAGAAGCCAATCATACCAACAGAGATTGCCGGGTCTTCAAGCAAGCCAGCAAGTCAAATACCGAGAACAAGGAAACGGGATCGCAAAGCGAGGAGGACGACGAAGAGCCTCGGCAGCCGAACACTGGGCGGCAGAAGAAATTTCCCCCTGAAGCCAAAACGGTGAACATGATATATGCTACACACATACCCAAAAGGGAGCGCAAGCGCGCACTCAGGGACGTCTACGCGGCACAGCCAGTCGCCCCAAAATTCAATCTGTGGTCGTCATTCCCGATCACCTTTGACCGACGTGACCACCCAACTAGTATCCGTCATGGCGGATCGGCCGCACTGGTCCTTGACCCAATCATCGACGTATTTCACCTAACACGAGTCCTAATGGACGGTGGTAGCAGCCTCAACCTGCTCTATCAGGATACAGTGTGGAAGATGGGCATTAATCCCTCACGAATCAAACCCACAAGGACTACCTTTAAAGGAGTCATACCAGGCGTAGAGGCCCGCTGTACGGGCTCAGTCACGCTGGAGGTGGTCTTCAGTTCTCCGGACAACTTCCGAAGCAAGCAGTTAACCTTCGATATTGTCCCCTTCCGCAGCAGCTACCATGCACTGCTCGGACGAACCGCATTCGCTAGATTCAACGCAGTGCCACACTACGCTTATCTCAAGCTCAAGATGCCCGGTCCACGTGGTGTCATAACAGTCATGGAAACTCGAAACGCTCCCTCCGCACTGAGGAGCACACAGCCGCCCTAGCAGCAGAGGTACAAAACGGCCTTCTCAAGCAGAACCATAGTCTGGCTGCCAAACCCCCAGACATCGTTAAGAAGGTCCGGACTACACTACAACAGGACAGCTCGGCTCGTAAAGAGCTTGATTAGCAATTCGGCCTCCGTCCCACGCGTACATAATTACGTGCCCAAACAATATAGACGGAGGCATAGCTAACTCATGATCCACAGTTCGGCTCGACCGACCCCAGGATTCACGTACCTTTGTCTTTTCCATTTCAGGTCAATCCTCTCTTTTTGAGACTTCTTCTGACAACCTGTCTGTCGGACACACCAAGGAGGCAAAGAGCTTTGGCGCACAAGGGAACCCCCAGGTGGCCTCTGTTAACGATTGCTATACATGTTTTGCATACCCGCACGCAGCCCGCACTTGGTTTTGGCATGTTAAATAGCCCTTTTTTCTTATCATATTGCATGTACAAATACGCCTCGACATATTAATCACACTGTAAAAATAAAGGGAAGCGTCGGTTTTTACTTAATCTTCCCATTTTTTTCCTTTGTATTTATTACTTGTTGCACGCGTACATTTTGGTACGTATTACTACGCCAGGGACTTCATCACGCCCCGAATTACGACAACAAAAGTCCGAACACTTTTACAGTACAGTTCGGCACCCCGAACTTATAGCATTATATGCATCGGCTCCGAATCATGTCTTTGGTCAATAGTTGGGTTGCCCGGCTCCTGTGCTTACTACCTTACGTTCCGCTATATCGGCTAGGGTAGTAAAGGGAGAACTACTGCGGTTGTGTCCCAGTTCTTCCGGATGAGCACCTCAGTAGAGAAAGCCGAAAACTGACTGTCATGATGCGGCGAGAGCTGGTCGGCTGTTCGAGAGGTCCCAAATCCTTAGAGATTTTTCCCGCTTTACGTGAGGAATCGGTGTTTCTCCAATTAGGCGTGTATAGCGCCCCTAGTTCGGCCTTCCGAACGCCAGGGGCTTCGCCAAAATTTTCATTGTCAAACTCCTATGGCTAAGTGAGGGTGATAAAGGTCGTATAGTCTGATTGCCTTGTTCATTGCACTAAACACCTCCTTCAAGGACCAGAATGTGGAGTAAAGAGTGTTTAGATTTATCCCGAATATCCCTGTACTATATACGTGGGGGCAGAAGCCGACGACTGGTCAACCCTCAGATTTTAATAAACGGCCGCACAGGAGGTAAAATTTAATCACAAGCATCCTATTACATATCGATCTTGTTTCATACTACAGGACAACCCGAATATTTTCATGGGAATATCACGTCCTTCGTACATTGTTCGGCCACAAGGCGGGATCCTTCCAGGACACCATCGAAATATAGCTCGGGTCGACGATGCTCCTTGCCCTCAGGTGGCCCCTCGGTCATCAACTTCTTGGCATCCATTTTAGCCCAGTTCGTCTTGACGCGCGCGAATGCCATCCGTGCACCCTCAATATAGACCGACCGCTTCACGACTTCAAGCCATGGGCAAGCGCTCACAAGCCGATTCACAAGACCAAAGTAGCTACCGGGCACGGGCTCGACAGGCCACAGCCGGACTATCAGGTCCTTCATGGCTGACTCAGCCAACTTGTGCAGTTCGACTAGCTGTTTCAACTGGTCGCTAAGGGCACCGGATGTTCTGGTCTAAGATATTGGGACCAAAACAGCTTCTTCGTAGTCATCCCTTCTTCGGCCCGATAGAACTCGGCAGCATCCGACACGCTGCGCGGCAGATCGGCAAACACTCCTGGAAAAACATAAGTTCGGGTAAGTACAAAGGACCGTTTCCTGGGCATACTTGCCCTGCATAGTAAAAGCCTTACCCGCCTCAATCTTCTTGGCCGCCTGGATTTCCTGGAGGGCACTCTGGGCTTCAGCTCGGGCATCTTGCACGCTCTTGCGGGCCTTAGCAAGTTCGGATTTGTGTGTCCTAGAATCACGCTCCAAGGACTCGTACTTCTTGACGGCATCCTGGAGCTCTTGCTGAATCTCGCCGACCTTGGCCTCGTGCTTCTCGCGTGCGGCACTTTCCTTGGCCGCCTTCTCTTCGGCCTCGGCTAACACCTTTTTGAGGGCTGCCACCTCGGTCGTGGCCCCTAGTAAAGCTCATGACACTTTAGTCAGCTTGAACCGTTTATTCTTCAATATACACGCAGTTTACTGCATACCTTGGCTATCCTCCAGCTGCTTCTTCACGAGGCCGAGCTCTTCCTCGGCCCGCTCCAGTTTCTGCTTCAGTCCGGAGACCTCCGCGGTTTGAGCGGTAGCAGCCTGCAGCGATACCTGCTTATTCACATAGACAACTTATGTTAGACTCCTGGGATATTTATTCTCGATCCTATGTTCGGCTTTTTCTTTCCGAACACCAAACAGTGCATCAGGGGCTACTGTCTATACTGTGATATTCTCCCTACAATCACGTTAATTACCTCAAAGCCCGTTAGAAAGCTAGTACAGGCTTCGGTCAGTCCGCTTTTGACGAGCTGGACCTTCTCGATCACCATGCCCATAAGGACATAGTGTTCATCCACAATAGAGGCGCCTCGTAGCACCTCCAGCAGATTATCCGGTGCCTCTGGTTGGACAGAGGTCACCGGCGGAACAGGCACATTCCCTCCTTTCGGGGAATGCCGTTCGTTGGACTCCGGAGCTGTGTAGATCTCCGGAACGGTATCCAGCTGAGGGCTGAAGGGAACTCGGGCCCCGTCACCAGTCCCCATGGGGGTTTTTTTCCCATGTGTCCGGCGACCAAGGAGTCATCCTGGGGCGCCGCCCTGACGATCTCCGGAAACTCCCCCCGGTCTGGGAAGGTCTTTTGGGACACCACCTCGTCATCACCTTTGGGCGAGACAGAATGAGCAGGTGGCGGAGATATGCTAGCCATCTCCTTTGAGTCCAGCGAATCCTCTGTCGAGGATCGCGGGCAGCCATCGCGTGCCGGACTGCAATGACAAGATTTAAAGTATATCAATATTACAAACCGGGAAGGCCAGATGTTTTTGGACTCTGGCACTTACGATGCGGCCCGAGGCTTGGTCCGGCGAGGTCGCTCCGGACTGCTATCAACATCCCACGCGGAGTTATCCACGAAGGAGCTTTTCCCCCTCTTGGGTGCTTTCGCCTCCGGATTTGTGGGGCCGCTCTCTTCTTCCTTCCCACTTCAGGTGGGGAGTCGTTTTCTTCCTCCTCTTTGTCATCGTCGTCAGCGGACGAAGAAGAAGTTTCGTCTTCGGACGTCACGTCCGGAGCGCCCTTTCAGCGAGGGCCTTCTTGGCCCCTTTGGCCGCTTTCTTGGCCGTCTTCTCCGGCACCTCATAAGGTGCTGGAAACAGCATTTTTGTCAGTAATGGAAACTCGGGGTCTTCGGGCAGTGGAGCGGGACAGTTAATCCCCCCTGCTACCTCGATCCAGGCCTGAAAACATGGATAGGAAGGCTTAGGCTTTTTCCTCAAAATATGCTAGTAAAGGTATACCTTGAAAACATGAAACAACTTACCGAATTGGCCTGACGTTTTAAGCTAAGCCCGCGATCCTCGGTTGTGGGCGGTGGTGTCTCGCCGGCCTTGAAGAGGACTTTCCAGATATCTTCGTGCGTCGTGCCGAAGAGCTCTAATAGCGTCTGGTGCTTGGCCGGATCATACTCCCACAGATAGCAAGTCTGGCGCTGGCACGGAAGAACCCAGCGAATGAGCATGACCTGGATCACGTTGACGAGCTTGATTTTCCTGTCTATCATGTTCTGGACGCATGTCTGGCGCCCAGTTAGCTCGTCCGAGGGACCCCAGGTTAGGCCCTTCTCTTGCCAGGAGGTGAGCCGCATCGGGGTTCCAGATCGGAATTCGGGGGCCGCCGCCCAGTCAGCGTCACGCGACTCGGTAATGTAAAACCACCTCGATTGTCACCCCTTCACCGTCTCCACGAAGGAGCCTTCGGGCCAAGTAACATAGGGCATCTTGCCCACCATGGTGCCTCCGACTCTGCTTGTTGACCGCTCACCACCTTCGGCTTCACATTGAAGGTTTTCAGCCATAAGCCGAAATGAGGCGGGATGCGGAGAAAGGCCTCGCACACGACAATGAATGTCGTGATGTTGAGAATAAAGTTAGGGGCTAGGTCATGGAAGTCTAGCCCTACATTAGTCCGCAGACGAACGGGCAGAGGGGAAATCCCTGCCTGCGGACAAAGTGTGTGAGAAACACAACTCTCTCATGGGGCTCGGGAGTAGGGACGATTTGTCCTTTTGCCGGGAGTCGATGACCAATCTCCTTGGCCAAATATCCGGCCTCCCGGAGCTCCTTGATATCCTTCTTCTTAACGGAGGAGGCCATCCACTTGCATCCAGCTCCAGATCTAGACATGTTTGGGGTGCTTTCTCGAATGAGGAAAAGCTAAAGCTTGGGCGCTGGAGCTCAAGGACAGAAGGACTGAAGAAGAGAAAGGGTGTGGGTGAAGGAAGGGAATCCTTATCCCCTTATAAAGACCGCGAATATCAAGCGCCTCCCCACTCGCCCTAAAAACTTGCCTATTCCCAAGGGCTGTATAAATGGCACGGTTGGGTTACCCATGCCCGCATTGATGAGAATCCCACGATAAGGGGACACGATCTCTGCTTTGACAAGACGTGCCAATGGTAACCGCGTCTCGGGACGTGGGGCGTCAAACACAAAAACGGTTTGGAATTATGACCGGTCAGACGTAAATGTCGTGTCACAAAAAGTTGTTAGCGGATGGAACTCATGTAAAATTATATTCTCTCGGCGGTTGTGTATGGTGTGTGCATCAGGTCCAGATACTATCATCGCATCCGCAGACTATCTTGGAGTTCGGAAAAAAGGGAACCCGCCTTGCAATGCCGAAGACAATCTGCGTGCCGGACTCCTCACCATTGAAGCCAGGTTCACGGGGTACTGAGGGAGTCCTGGACTAAGGGGTCCTCGGGCATCCGGCCTGTTATCCATGGGCTGGACTAATGGGTTGTGAAGACACGAAGGCCAAAGACTGTACCCGTGTCCGGAATGGACTCTCCTTGGTGTGGAAGGCAAGCTTGGCGATCAGCTATGAAGATTCCTTCCTATGTAACCGACTCTATGTACCCCTAGATCCCTCCGGTGTCTATATAAACCGGAGGGCATATTCCGGATAGGATATTCATGACCATAGTCATACAGGCTAGACTTCTAGGGTTTAGCCATTACGATCTCATGGTAGATCAACTCTTGTAATACTCATATTCATCAAGATCAATCAAGCAGGAAGTAGGGTATTACCTCCATAGAGAGGGCCCTGTTGGGTAACGTAGTAATTTCAAAAAAATTCCTACGCACACGCAAGATCATGGTGATGCATAGCAACGAGAGGAGAGAGTGTTGTCCACGTACCCTCGTAGACCGACAGCGGAAGCGTTATCACAACGCGGTTGATGTAGTCCTACGTCTTCACGATCCGACCGATCAAGTACCGAACGTACGGCACCTCCAAGTTCTACACACGTTCAGCTCGATGACGTCCCTCGAACTCCGATCCAGCCGAGTGTTGAGGGAGAGTTTCGTCAGCACGACGGCGTGGTGACGATGATGATGTTCCACCGATGCAGGGCTTCGCCTAAGCTCCGCAACGGTATTATCGAGGTGTAATATGGTGGAGGGGGGCACCGCACACGGCTAAAATATCGTATATCAAGTGTGTCAAGAGTGGTGCCCCCCTGCCCCCGTATATAAAGGAGCAAGGGGGAGGCCGGCTGCCTATGGGCGCGCCAAGGAGAGGGGGGAGTCCTCCTCCTAGTAGGAGTAGGACTCCCCTTTCCTAGTCCTACTAGGAAAAGAAGGGGAAGGAAAGAGAGGGAGAGGGAGAGGGAAAGGGGGCTGCGCCCCCCTCTCCTAGTCCAACTAGGACTCCTCCTGGGAGGGGGCGCGCCACCTCCTGGCTGCTGCCCTCTCTCTCCCCTCAAGGCCCACTAAGGCCCAATACTTCCCCGGGGGGTTCCGGTAACCCTCCAGCACTCCCGTTTAATCCGAAACTTCTCCGGAACACTTCCGGTGTTCGAATATAGTCGTCCAATATATCAATCTTTATGTCTCGACCATTTCGAGACTCCTCGTCATGTCCGTGATCACATCCGGGACTCCGAACAACCTTCGGTACATCAAAACATATAAACTCATAATATAACTGTCATCGTAACTTTAAGCGTGCGGACCCTTCGGGTTCGAGAACTATGTAGACATGACCGAGACACCTCTTCGGTCAATAACCAATAGCGGGACCTGGATGCCCATATTGGCTCCCTCATATTCTACGAAGATCTTTATCAGTCAGACCGCATAACAACATACGTTGTTCCCTTTGTCATCGGTATGTTACTTGCCCGAGATTCGATCGTCGGTATCTCGATATTTAGTTCAATCTCGTTACCGGCAAGTCTCTTTACTCGTTCTGTAATACATCATCCCGCAACTAACTCATTAGTTACAATGCTTGCAAGGCTTATAGTGATGTGCATTACCGAGTGGGCCCAGAGATACCTCTCCGACAATCGGAGTGACAAATCCTAATCTCGAAATACGCCAACCCAACAAGTACCTTTGGAGACACCTGTAGAGCACCTTTATAATCACCCATTTACGTTGTGACGTTTGGTAGCACACAAAGTGTTCCTCCGGTAAACGGGAGTTGCATAATCTCATAGTTATAGGAACATGTATAAGTCATGAAGAAAGCAATAGCAACATACTAAACGATCGGGTGCTAAGCTAACGGATTGGGTCATGTCAATCACGTCAATCTCCTAATGAGGTGATCCCGTTAATCAAATGACAACTCATGTCTATGGCTAGGAAACATAACCATCTTTGATTAACGAGCTAGTCAAGTAGAGGCATACTAGTGACACTCTGTTTGTCTATGTATTCACACATGTATTATGTTTCCGGTTAATACAATTCTAGCATGAATAATAAACATTTATCATGATATAAGGAAATAAATAATACTTTATTATTTCCTCTAGGGCATATTTCCTTCAGGCCCAAACCTGGGTAAACATTGTACCCCCGTCTCCTGTTACCATCGATCCTAGACACACAGTTCGGGACCCCCTACCCGAGATCCGCCGGTTTTGACACCGACAACGGCCCCTTATACAGCCCGTACAAGGCCCATAGATGAGACAGCCCGTAGAAGGCCCGTGGATCCTACGGGACGTAGAAGGCCCATTGACCCGACGGCCCATAGAAGGCCCATTGATTCTACGGCCCATAGAAGGCCCATGGATTCGATGGCCCATAGAAGGCCCATGGATCCGACAGCCGATAGAAGGCCCACGGATCCGACGGCCATAGAAGGCCATGGATCGTCCGTCCCGTAGATGGCCCATGGATCGTACGGCCTGTGGAGGGCCATGGTCACTACAACGTTTGGGCGAGTTGGCCCCCGTTTGAACGATATAGCATATTCAAAGAATTATCCTACTCTATACTATCACCTCTAAAAAACATACACTATACAATAAAGAGACTAAGGCATAGAAACGTAGAATAATCCTACACTATACAATGAAGAAATTATAGCCGATTATACCCACTGGGCATTATGGTTCGGCACCAGTGATAATAAAGCATACACAAACAGCAAATTACATACACTGGGCAAATACAGCTCATACATCATGGACGCGCATCAACATAACTTACCATTTGAACTATAATCTCTTCAGAAAATAGGATTGGCCGGATTTAGATAGCACAAATTTCAGTCTGCAAAATCTCCAATTCCTTCGTTGTTACCTCAGTGTCTTGTTTCATTTTTTTGACTCCTGCATCTAATACCTACATGTCCAGTCTCAAATCATGTACATGTTGTCTTGCCACCTCTAGTTGATGCTCGAGAACATCAGCACATTCCAATTCCAATCCATAATCATTCGGTAACGGCCATGTTGCACTACTCGCAGATCTTTGTGTTGATGTCACTTCATCTTGAAATGTTTCTGTAAGTACACATGACTAGGGCAAAAATATAGTTACAATAGTGAAGCGAGCAAGACAGACTATTTCGTACATGGCAAAACAGGACTAACAATAATGTTACACGTCATGAAGCATAAGCACGTGATATTTTAAAAATTATAAAAAAGGTAGTCTGTGCAGCCTGCATACAGAAATCTCTCTTAGCTCACCAGAGGAGCATGATGTTGGGGCCCAATCCAAAACACATACAAGTTACAAATTTAGACAGCACGCTGCGTAGAAGTAAGCAAGCAGTTGGCCATTCTGTAGCTCAATTAAAGTCTTAGGGAGCATAATGAACAGCAGAGGGTTTCATACAAACATACTACAGCAAACAAAACTATGCAATCATTAGCCTAGTATAAACTAGATTGTGAGCCTCATGCAATAATAGTTGGTTAATAGACTTCAAAGCTTCAGGCACGCTTCGGCAGAGTAATTAAATGGTAAGGCCTTTAATTATGTCAACTAATAGTTATACAAGTACCCAACATCAGGCATCATTCTTTGGGCATCTCATTAACTGAGGACAAATAAAGCAATTAAAAGAGCAAAATAACTATGCCTGAAACAAACAAGGAATTAAACTGTTGAGTTGGATACAGTGACTTACCTTAACAGGTTGAAGAGGCTCAGCGCAGCTCCTACTTCTCTTGCAAGGCTCCTTCCTAACATCTTGTACTTGGAAATCTCAATCTTATCTTCATTGCACCCCCTCTGCAAGGTGACACAAACTAGTTACTCGTCTCCTTGGAAGATAAATATGCATACTTTCCAGTCCGTGAACACAAAAGGATGAGATTATAACAAAACAACACCACATAATGAAACATGCCGCATCTCTTGCACTTGCACACAATGAAATGAGCATTTACTATGTCTGCACTATGTAAAAACTAGGCATACCTTCGAACTGGATCTCCAGGTACTCTTGGAGAGCCTACTTTAGTGTACGGCCAAACCTTTATGTCACCTATGAGTTAGAAAAGACCCCACTACAGCAGCCCTTAGTGTTTAAATCGTTGACAAGCTCTGTTAGAGTGTTAGGTCAAGAATAGCAAGTAATCAAAGCAAACAGTCCTAGTATGGCTGGCTGATGCAAACAAGCAATTGAACAGATGTGTGAGCAAATCTTACATATCAAGAAAAGAAGCAAAGAAGGAGGCTTAAAGACCATCACTTGACTGACCAGATTTAAGGGGCATTTAAACATCATGTGCAACGTATGAACTAACATAAACATTGCATATTATAGATTCTACAATGGAATGCACATGTATTAGGTTATGCCATGTATGATGATGCCTAAATGTACACTATAGCAGGCAGGAGTGATTCATCATTGCACACACAATTGAATTGCAGGTTAAGGGCCAGTTCTATTCCGCCTCTTCAGGGCTTATTGTCAAAATAAGCCATAAAAGATGTAAAGAATTCATTTTTGAGTTATGGGCTTGGGCTTAACTAATTTCACTTTGGAGGGGGGGTGTTTCGGGTAGAACCTTACTAAAAATTGAAGGGAAGGGGAATAGTGAAATGACTCTGTTGTCTGCCTATATTACACTCAAAATGCAACTGGTGACGCCCGCGTCACACCTCACCCTCAAGTAAAAACAAACACGCAAGCGTTCATTGCCCTGCCCGCTTGCATCTCCTCTCCCCTTTCCCTCTACCTCGATCCCCTGCCTGCAGCACTAGGGTTCCTCCAGCAAGCCGTCGCCACTGGTCCCATCTGGCCTGGTCCTCGACGATGTTCTGTCCAGCTAGGCTACATGGCCGGCGGGTAGGGGCAAATCTCCCTGGCTGCTCCTCCCTCTGGTGCCGCCCCTCATTCTCATGGTCTCCAGCAGCTGCTCCAATGTGGTTCGTCCAACGCACTACTCCGGCAGGCGCTGCACAACTACGGCTGATGCCACACTGCGGCAGAAGGCACCTTATTCCCCCTCCCCACCTCCCAGGCCGTGGCCTTGAGGTGCTGTTGAAGGATGAGCTCATCCAGCAAGGTGAGGATCTCCTCTGATTTTTTGCCAAATTTTCATTCTGATCCACTATATGATGAATTGCTATGAGCTGCTTCTGCTGCTGCTATATGATGCATTGCTATGAGCTGCTCCTACTTTTGCTATATGATGAATTGCTATGAGTTGCTGCTGCTATATGATGAATTGCTATGAGCTGCTGCTGCTATATGATGAATTGCTATGAGTTGCTGCTGCTATATAATGAGTTGCTATGATGCTATATGATGAATTGCTATGAGCTGCTCCTGCTGATGCTATATGATGAATTTCTATGAGCTGCTCCTGCTGCCGCTATATGATGAATTGCTATGAGCTGCTCCTGCTGCTGCTATATGATGAATTGCTATGAGCTGCTCATGCTGCTGCTATATGATGAATTGCTATGAGCTGCTGCTGGTATATGATGAATTGCACACTGCTGCTGCTGCTGTATGATGAGTTGCTATGAGCTGCTGTTGCTGCTATATGATGCTTTCAGGTGGTCCTGCTATATGATAATAACCAGCCACTTGGACCATAGAATTTCACTAAATAATTGTTCTTCATTTAAATGTGGGTCATGCGTTTTTCGTTTAAATTAGGCAATGGGATCTCTATGGAAAACATTGACCAAAGTAGATTGTGCCAAGTAGATGGTATCTTTGTATTTGCATTTTGAGCAAATAGTGATGGTCTATTTTCCTATCATATTAATTACTGCACTGGGTTTAGTTTGTGATGTTTGCAAGTCAAATTAATTTTCATATGGGCAGCAAAATGAAAAAAATATAATGCAATCTAGACTTTTCACTGATCATACCAAAGATAAGCTGAAAACACAATGAAAAGAACTGGTTGGCTTATTACATGGAGCTTATATTCACAGGTGCTTATTTTCTTAGGATAACTCGTAATAACTGTCCCTAAGAAACTTGGCCAATAGAACTGACATACAAATAACATGTCACGATGACTGCAATGGAGGAGTGACGTACCATAGCACACTGTATAGGCTCACCGATGGCTCTCCTTTTTTGCGATGTTCCATGAAATTGCCACATACATCTTGTACTTTTTCATTGTGTAACCCTATCTGCAAGTTGACACGGCTAATTTCAGACATCTCTACATGATAATACATTGCATATCCCTTGCGCATATTTAAACCACCAATTAATGATTGTGTGCATAGCATAAACTAGCCATGACTCTGTGTGCTGGACTAGCAGGCACTCTAAGGGAGCCTAATGTAGTGTACTGGAATTCCTACATGCCACCTACGATTTTGTGTAATGTACTGCTTCTGTTCCTAAATATATGTCTATGTAGAGATTCCAGTATGGACCACATGCAGATGTATATAGATGCATTTTCGAGTGTAGATTCACTCATTTTGCTCCGTATGTAGCCTATAGTGGAATCTCTAGAAAGACTTATATTTAGGAACGGAGGTACGAGGTAGTATCATGTATGACATCTACATATCTAATTTAGCAGCCAGTAGTAGAAATCATTGTCGACACAAAGGGATTACTGGTCGAAAATCCTAGCAAAGCACGCTGGCAGGCACAGAACAATACAAGAGAGAGAGAGACACGCTTACAAGATCACAGCAATGCCTCGGTCCAGGATCTTGGTTGGCCAAGCTGTTAGATCCAGAAGAAACATCGTCCTTGTAGTTTTTGCCAGCTGCATAACAGGTAACAGCGACCTGTTAGTATATTTGAAGTACATCGGGCAGGTGATGCTGGACGGGTTTAAAGGTGACAAGTACCTAGGCCATGGCGAGTGCTTGGCATCTTGCCAGACGGTGGGAATCAGGTTAGAAACGTCAAGGGAGATGACGCTGCGCTGGCTGTCAGGGTCCCGTAAGGAGATCTAGAACCGTCGAGTAGTGTGTTTGTGGAGCGGCTGTGACACCCGGATAATTACCTACAGTAATCCTGAATTAAGGATGCCACGTCACCACGATTACTGTTGTTAATCTCGCGTTAGTTCAAAACCGATTCAAATTCAAAATTGAAATTAAGGCAAACAACAAAAGTTTTCCAACAATAAAACTAAAATGTTCAAAATGTGTCGGATAAATCATGGGTAATTGTGGTGGAGAAACCAAACTGTGATAAAGGGTATAAAGGCTCTAAAGTAATTAAATAGTAGTTGAAACAATTAAATAAATGCCTATTGAATTTTATAAAATATTAGATTATTTTATTTTGGGTTAAGGATTAATGTGGCAGGAGTATATTTACAAATACTAATTTAGGTGCTAGTGGTAAATTTTACAAAACTAAAATAAAAGGAAACTAGAAATGAAACACAAAAGAATAACTAAAAAAAAAGACAGAGACAAGAAGCTTCCCTCCCCCCACTGGGCTTCGGCCTAACTGGCCTCTCGGCCACCAGGCCGGCCCACCCCACTCCCATATCCTCCCCTATCGGCCGAAACCCTAGGGCAACCACCCCCACTCGCCCCGCACCCCCCCCCCCCCGCACGATCCCCTCTCCTCCCTCTCTCCCCCACGATCTAGATCGGGCTCCAACCCCTCCCCCGTTGCCCACCTCGCCGTCGGCGTTCCCCGACGCCGCTCGTCGTCTCAGGCGTCGCCCCGCCATCGCCGCCTCGACCCCGTCGCTCGCCTCCCCGTCCTCGCCTCCTTCCCGATCCAGAACTGGATCGGGGCACGACCCCGATGCCGCCTCGCCGCCCGGAGCCACCACGACGGCCTGCCTCCCCGTCGGAACAACGTCTCCGTCCTCCTCCTCACGCACCGCTGCCCTGTCCCTACGAACCCCGGTGAGGACCCCGGTCCTGCTCTCTCCCTCGGGCCCCAAACCGCAGCCCCGGTTGCATGCCCGCCACCCTGGACGCGCCCGGCCTGCTCCCCTGCCCCACGCGTATCGCTTCCCCCGCTCCCCGCTTCTGCAGTGCTGCTGTCGCTGCTTCTATTGACGTCGGTCGCCGCTGCAGCCTGTGCACGCACGCGCGTGCTTGGCCTCGCTGCCGCCAGCCATGCCCTCGCTCGCGCTCAACCATTGTCCCGCTCACGCCGCATCGCCTGCTGCCGCCCCTGCCTTGCTTCTCGCTCCGTTCCGGCGCCGCACTCGCGTCGCCCGCCAGCCCCTGCTCTCGCCGCGACACCGCCTCCCGGTTCCTTGGCCGCACCCGCCGGCGACCACCCGGCCGTGGCTATGGCCTCGCGCCCACTGTCGTGGTTCTAAGTCTGACAGTAGAATGGGGGGTAGGGATGTAGATGCAAGATCCTAGCTATGGAGAAGCTGTACGCACGAGTTTTACGAGTTCAGGCCCTTCTCGGAGGAAGTAACAGCCCTACGTCTCGGAGCCCGGAGGCGGTCGACTGGATTATATGCGTGTGTGTTACAGGGGGTGCGAACCCTTGTGCATGTGGTGGGGGTGGCTTATAGAGAGTGCGCCAGGACCCCGGCCAGCCCACGCTACAAGGGATTTAAGGTACATCAAGAGGGGGGCGTTACTGGTAACGTCCGTAATAAAGTGTTATAAATGGCTATTAAGTCTAGGAGTTAATGCTCGACCATTGCTGTGTAGAGTGACTTTAGGTCTTCTGTCCGTCGAGTGTTTCTTGTTACGGTCGAGTGATCTTGACTCCTCCGAGTGGAAATGTTTCTGGTCGAGTGGGTGATGGTACCCCTCGAATGCTTCTGGCTTTAGAGTGATGTCCTTGGGGAGGGTATTTAGGTCAGGCCTGCGACCCTACCCTAGGTACATGTCCTCATCATTAGCCCCCGAATGGATCAGGGTTTGAGTGGAGAAGGAGTTGAAAATACTTCCGACTCATTTTTCGCGCTTCGGGTGTGTCTTGTTTTGGATCAACGAACCGAGGTGGTGACACTAACTTATTTTTCAGTCACCTTGATCCATTCCTGGTTTTGTCGAGTGAACTTTTGCTGGAAGAGGTCCGAGTGCTAATGTGGTGGGGATCTTCCGTCTGACAAGTTGCTCTGCTGCCCGCGGATCTCGCGGGATTCGAATTTCGGGAAGCGCGCGGGGCGGAGGAGGCCGCAGTAATCGGGCTGGATAAGGCAAGGCTGCCTCGATCCCGCACCGCCTTTTTTGCCACGTATCACGCGCGCGACTATTGCGGGATTTGATAAGATTGCATGGGCCTACAGGTCAGTCACTCGGAATCAACCCCATATAAGGCGCCGGACCGGGGGTTTTGAACAGTGCGTCCTCATTCTTCTTCTCTCTTCTCAGTTGTCCCCACTGCGCCTGCTCCTCCCCCAGTGCTGCCACTCCGCTCGAGCTCCGTTCGCGGCGATGGGGAAAGAAAAGATGGTGGCTGTGGAGCGCGCGAAGAAGGCGACGGTGAAGGCGAAGGGGAAAAGTCCAGCCGGGGCGGATCCTCGTCACGGTCCGGTTTGCCGCGCGGCTAGATCCAGGGCGACTGGATCCGGTCGACGATCAGTCAGGATGACCTCGACGATCTTGCGGAGGAGGGGCTGATTCCTCACGGATTGGCGCGGCTCCCGGAGGATGAGACCGAACCTCGACCGTGGGAGGGTGAGTGCCTTCTCCCTGCCACTCACATCGACCGTGGATTTTCTCTGCCTCCGCATCCTTTTTTCTAGGCTTTCTTGAATTTCTTTGGAGCACAACTTCATCACTTTTCCCCCAACACAATCATATATCTTGCTGCTTTCGTGTCTCTGTGCGAAAACTTCTTGGGTTGTCGACCACACTGGGGTCTCTTCAAGCACATTTTCACGTGTCGCTCCCAGTCGGTCAAAAAGGCTAACCCAAGTGACGAGAGGACTCAGGTGATCCAGATGTGTGGGGGTCTTGGGATTCAGATGAGGGGTAAGAGCTCTTTCCCAGCCATAACTCTTCCTGAGTCAGTACGAGGATGGCAGTCGACCTGGTTTTACTGCAAAGACCAGCCGACTCCAGGTCAGTCGACTGGACTTCCTCCTTTTTCTATGGCTCGCGTAGAGAAGCCCTCCGCCTTGAAAGTGACTCCAGGGGAGAAAGCGGAGGTGAAAGTGCTGGTTGAGCGAGTGGTTTATCTCATCCGTGAGGGTGTAACTGGAATGGATCTGCTGGAAGTCTTCCTCAGACGACGCATTCAACCACTTCAAGGCCGCGACCATCCGATGTGGATCTATTCGGGCATTGAAGATTCCACTCGGGTGCACCCAGAAGAAGTCGACGAGGATATGGTGGAGAAGTGGTTGAAGAGTAACACTGCCAACAAGGATAACCCCAGATGAGCCAGGAGAATCCCTCCACTTGACCAATCCTACGAACCAGACAAGGTCCGATTCTAAATTACCGAGTGTCATTTTGATTTAATCATGCAACTGTTTAGGCTTCTCCGATTGACTTTGTCTCGCTTGTTTTCTTCTAGGCCTTTACTGAAATGTATTCGATGCCCAACGAAGAGCAGGAGCAGGACCCGGAGGGGGAGGCAAGCGGAGGTGAAAGCGGCGAGTGGCACTCCGACGGAGAGGGGGACGAGGAGAGCGACGACCCGAGTGACGAAGAAGAGGTCGACTCTCCTCCCCGCAGGGAAAGGCGATCCAAACTTACTCATGACCCGGCGAGCGCCCGTGACAAGGCGACCGTTCAGACCGGGCAGTCGTCAAAGCGTCCTCGGACGTCCTCTCCGGCACCAACTGAAAAAGCTCCAAAGCAGTCCAAGGTTGTAGTGCAGAAGACTCGGAAGGCGCTGCCGAGAATCAAAATTGACGTTCCTGTTGCTTCTGCGTGAGTGTTCTTCTTTCGCTTTTACTCGACGTTCTGTGCTGTTTATTTTTCCCTTGGTTTGACCGAATGAATCTTGAAACTGGCAGTGCCGCTACCTCTGGGACCTCTGCTTATAAGAACGAGGATGAGGAAATGGAATATGCGGTGACCTCCAATCCGGGTACAATCCTCGTGATTTTGTCTTTGATTTGTCGATTGAACTGCGATATATCCAATCGGGTGATGAAACTTTGGTGACTGATCTTTTTACAGCCCTCAACGTCATTGACCTCCCCGACGACGACGAGGACGAGCCACAGAGGCCCTTGGGGAGAAGAAACAGGAAAACGTCCGCTGGCAAGACGCTTCAATCGACACCGGTGGCGGAACCGGTAATTCAGGACGCCGGCGATGCCAATCGGATTTCCGTCTCCTTCGCCATACCATTGTCGAGTGCTCGGCCTTCCTCTTCAGCTGCACAGACTCCCGCGGGTCCACCTTCACTTTTTGCTACACATCACGTCCCAGAGGACCAAGTGGGTGCTGCAAAAGAGGCTATATGCTAGGCGGGCATTATGATGGAGAAGATGAAGATGGTGCGGGAAGCCAGCCAAGCTGCTTATGATGCCAGCTCCGCTCTCCAGAGCAACGTCCAGGTTAGTAGATCGTCGACTGACTCTTCTGGCTTGTTCTGTTAGGATATGGTACCTGAAAACTTTCTTTCCAAGAATCTTTGCATCTGTCTGCGCCTTGTATCTGTACACCCACTGGGTGTTTTGATTTGTCACTGAACGGATTCGCACTTTGAGCTGATAATGTTGTTGCCGATTGAATCTTTTGACCAGTGGGGGCACGCTGAGTGCACCCACTGGGTGTAGTCCCCGAGACCATAATTGACTGCGGGCAGTCGACTATGGTCTGAGCATCAGAATTTGAATTTCTTCACTCGGTCTGGTCGGGCCATGTCGAGTGGAACTTTGAACCAGTGGGGGCACGCTGAGTGCACCCACTGGGTGTAGATCTTTTGACCAGTGGGGGCACGCTGAGTGCACCCACTGGGTGTAGTCCCCGAGACCATAATTGACTGCGGGCAGTCGGCTATGGTCTGAGCATCAGAATTTGAATTTCTTCACTCGGTCTGGTCGGGCCATGTCGAGTGGAACTTTGAATCAGTGGTTTTTTTTGCACTCGTGCTGGAAAGGCCTTGTCGAGTGTAAACTGAACCAGTGGGGGCACGCTAAGTGCACCACTGGGTGTAGTCCCCGAGACTACTGTTGGATGTTTGATTCGGCAGTAGTCTTAGAATTTGTTGGCTTTATCCTTTTACCTCTCCGAAATAACCAATCTTTTCACCAGTCGACTGACCTATTCTTTGGTTGCAGAAATTTTGTGATCTTGGAGCTCGTTTTGCTGACCTGGAGAAGCAGCAGATTCAGCTCAACCTCGATCTGGAGCTGGCCAAGACAGAACTGCCGAAAGCCAAGGATGACGCCGCTGGTAAGGAAGACCTGTCGACTGAGTTTTCCCTGAACCGGATTTCATTCTGCTCTTTCTGAATCCAACATTATTTCTTTCAGAGAAACTGAACCAAGCTCTGGCGAAAAAGGATCAAGATCTGGCGGCCGCGCAGAAAAAAGCTGATGAGAAAACTGCGCTCGCTGAACAGAAGTTGGCTTTAGTCGGCAAATTGGAGGAAGAAAACTCCAGGCTGAAAACTGCCCTTGACCAAGCCAATAAGGAAGCGACTCGCCTGAAGAAGGACAAGGAAAATCTGAACGAGAAGATGGATGGTATTGCCCGCAGGAGGAACGATCTGGAGAATTATCTGGGAAGCCTTGCTAAGAAGTTGTTCATCATGTTTGAAGGTGTTTCCTTTGATCCGACTGGTTTGTTCTTGTCAACTCGACATATGATCATTGGCTTACCCTTGAATTGTGTATGCAGAGTTTTGCCGGGACTTCGAGGAAGAGACCGGGCGAATTGAACCAAGCTTGGACCCCATCAACTCTCCAGTGAAGGATGAAGCTGCCATGAACGTGCTCCGACTGGAATCCCGCATCACTGGTGTTGTCGATTATCTCGCCCGACTGAAAGTCGCGATGTCGCGGATTTACACAGCTCTCTGGCCCATGGCAACACTTCAGAATGACCTCGAGTCTATGATGGCTCGGCTCAATGAAGCTCCCAGTCGAATTCAAGAATGGAAGAAGTCTTCTGCCCGGTGCGGCGCTGATGTGGCTCTATCTCTGGTTCACGTCCACTGTCGAGAAGCTCGAGAAGAGAAGCTGGCGGCGATTAAAGTTGCTAACACCAAGAGGCACGACTTCCAGTCCTTCATGGAGACTTTCATTGATGCCGCCACTTGGATTGCTGACGGGATCGACCTGGACGAATTCGTCGAGCCTGCCAGCCCTCCTCCTGCGGAGTGAACAAACTTTTATGCTCTGCCTTAAATTTGCCTCAGAATGCCGAGTGATTTTGTAACCGTTAAACTCCTTCGGGCTGAATGCCTGAGTACTTTGATCCGTGGTCTTGAACTTTAGGATTTATCTGAACTTGATTTATCTCTGAATATGCTTGTATTTGTCTTCGAGTGGAATTTGTTCTTCACACGGAATAATCTTCGTGCTTGAGATGCAGCTCTGAGGTTGATGCTCTAGTCGACCCGCACCTCGTCGTCCTTGCGGATAAGGGTGGAGCGCACGTTGTACTTGTAGCGCAGCTCCGAAGGAGAAGGTTGCAGTCGACCCGCACCTCGTCGTCCTTGCGGATAGGGATGGAGCGCACGTTGTACTTGTGGCGCAGCTCTGAAGGAGAAGGTTGCAGTCGACCTGCACCTTGTCGTCCTTGCGAATGGGGATGGACTTCGAACTTAGGCGAGTACTAGACTGCAGCTAAGCCCCCGAGTGGGAGGGTTGCTCACCACTCGGTAGGATTTTTCAAACTTAGGCGAGTACTGGACTACAGCTAAGCCCCCGAGTGGGAGGGTTGCTCACCACTCGGTAGGATTTTTCAAACTTAGGCGAGTACTGCACTGCAGCTAAGCCCCCGAGTGAGAGGCTTGTTCACCACTCGGTAGGATTTTACAAACTTAGGCGAGTACGGGACTGCAGCTAAGTCCCCGAGTGAGCGGCTTGCTCATCACTCGGTAGGATTTTACAAACTTAGGCGAGTACTGGATTGCAGCTAAGCCCCCGAGTGAGAGGCTTGCTCATCACTCGGTAGGATTTTACAAACTTAGGCGAGTACGGGACTGCAGCTAAGCCCCCGAGTGAGAGGCTTGCTCATCACTCGGTAGGATTTTACAAACTTAGGCGAGTACGGGACTGCAGCTAAGTCCCCGAGTGAGAGGCTTGCTCATCACTCGGTAGGATTTTACAAACTTAGGCGAGTACTGGACTACAGCTAAGCCCCCGAGTGAGAGGCTTGCTCATCACTCGGTAGGATTTTTCAAACTTAGGCGAAACGGATTCGCGGCTAAGCCCCCGAGTGAGAGGCTTGCTCACCACTTGGTAGGATTTTTCAAACTTTAGGCGAAATGGATTCGCGGCAAAGTCACCCACTGGGGGATTTCAGACGCAAACAAAAGCAACAACAACCATTTAGGAAGACTGTAAAGCTCGTCTTTGATAAACAAACTACAAAGGTATTTCTTATTACATCTCATTTGGATGAGTACTTAAGTATAAAAGGGGCGGAGCAGCTCCGCGTTCCAAGCCCGTGGCTCGTCTTTCTGATGCTCGACATTGTAAAGATGGTATGCTACATTGTGGAGAACTCTGGTGACAATGAAGGGACCTTCCCAAGCAGGGGCGAGCTTGTGTGGTTTCTGCTGATCCACTCGAAGAACCAAGTCTCCCTCTTGAAAGGCTCGGCCCCTCACGTTTCTGGCGTGGAATCGACGCAAGTCTTGCTGATAAATGGTCGACCGTATTAAGGCCATCTCTCTTTCCTCCTCTAGGAGATCGACTACGTCCTGCCGGGCCTGTTCTGCTTCGTCTTCGGAGAAGAGCTCGACTCGGGGTGCATTGTGAAGCAAGTCACTCAGTAGAACAGCTTCAGCTCCATAAACCAAGAAGAATGGAGTTCGGCCAGTTGACCGATTGGGAGTTGTCCTCAATCCCCAAAGAACTGATGGAAGTTCATCGACCCAAGCGCCTGCTGCGTGCTTGAGATCATGCATCAGTCGGGATTTCAGTCCTTTGAGAATCAAGCCATTTGCTCTTTCTGCTTGTCCATTCGACTGGGGGTGGGCGACTTCTGCACACAAGACTGTAGCTTTGTTAACCCTACTGGCTGTTTGCATGTACCTTCAAATGTTCTGACAAACACTCGGGCAAGCTCTTCCCAGCTATAAATACTGCCAGGTGCTAACTGATTCAACCACGCTCTGGCCGAGCCCTCTAACATCAGAAGAAGGTGCTTCATGGCCACTTCATCATTGCCACCACCAATCTGCACAGCCACTCGGTAGTCCTCAAGCCAAGTGTCAGGCTTGGACTCACCAGTGAACTTGCTAACTCCAGTCGCCAACCTGAAGTTGGGAGGAATCACTGCTGCTCTGATGGCTCTGCTGAAACACTCGGGACCTGAAACATGCACCCTGCTGCCGGTCGGGTAATCTCTATCGTGGCCATCTCTGTGTGCTCTGTTCCTATCAACCAGACCTTGAACGAGAATGGATCTCGCGTCAAAGCCCGGCTCCCGGGGGTCGACTGGAATCCTTCGCCCACCACTGTGAGGGCGCCTGTCATCGTGTTGCCGAGGCGCGTATGACCCACTCCTTGGGGGAGGCGTGGGTACTCGACGACGATCATACTGCTCGCGGTTTCTGTACTGATCCTGTCGATCTCCACGTCCCTCATGCCTTGGAGGTGATCTTGGGCTGTGAGCCGACTGAACTGTGTCTGCCATTACAGATCAACTATGAATCCTATTCCGAGACTGTGACACTGTTGTGTTCTGCTCCCCCGCCGCCCGGAGCAAAGCCTGGATCTACATCAAACCCCTACCAGCCTCCGACTGGGAAGGCTGAATCGACTCTGCTATTTGGGTAGCAGCTGTGAGATTCTGGATCGGAGTTCGATATACCTGGGTTGGAGGCAGAAAAAGTTGTCGTCGACTGGATTCAGGAACTCGCTGCCGAGCACGCTCGTCGAGTGCATGCTGGAGATTCTCCAGTCGAGTGCGCTCAGCCAAGTTGGCCAGGCGCACCTCCTCCAAGGCCCGGGCCTCGGGGGTTTCTCCAACGATAGGAGTGTGAAGTGCATCCATGTTACGGCGGCGAAGCTCTTCTCTCTCCTGCGAAGAGAGGGGCTCGGGGCAGTACTCCTCGTGGACACGCGACAGATCGCCTCCGCCATCACCACCGTCGTCGCGGGGGAAGCCAGGAGGACCGCGTGGTCCGTTGACCATCAGGACTTCCGCCGCGGGGTCACTGCTGTCGCACTCGGATGCGGTCTCAACGTAGCCAGTCGAACAGGCCGTAAAGAGTTTCGTCGGGATCGATTGCCGCGACTTGGGGGGTGGCCGACTGGCGAGCCAACGCATGCCTCACCCACCGCTGGAGCCTCGACCGACCGGAACGCTTGTGTCGGCGGGCAGCAGGGAGTGAAGACGCCACCGGAGCCGACCGATACTGGGTCGACGGCTGCCGCGGGAGGACACCGCGGGCGCATGCGCGAAAGTGCGTTACCCTGCGGACGGGGAGCGCCTCGACGTCGAGTGGAGCTTCTTGGAGCCAAGCGGAGTCGTCGGCGACGAACACGAGCGCGCCGAGACGGATCTCGCGGCCCTCGGCCAATCCTCCGCTTGAAACCATGTTGATGGGGATCGGAAAAATTGCAACTTCTCCAACAAGTCGCTAAGACACCTGCCCCACGGTGGGCGCCAACTGTCGTGGTTCTAAGTCTGACAGTAGAATGGGGGGTAGGGATGTAGAGGCAAGATCCTAGCTATGGAGAAGCTGTACGCACCAGTTTTACGAGTTCAGGCCCTTCTCGGAGGAAGTAACAGCCCTACGTCTCGGAGCCCGGAGGCGGTCGACTGGATTATATGCGTGTGTGTTACAGGGGGTGCGAACCCTTGTGCATGTGGAGGGGGGTGGCTTATATAGAGTGCGCCAGGACCCGGCCAGCCCACGTTACAAGGGATTTAAGGTACATCAAGAGGGGGGCGTTACTGGTAATGTTCGTAATAAAGTGTTATAAATGGCTATTAAGTCTAGGAGTTAATGCTCGATCGTTGCTGTGTAGAGTGACTTTAGGTCTTCTGTCCGTCGAGTGTTTCTTGTTACGGTCGAGTGATCTTGATTCCTCCGAGTGGAAATGTTTCTGGTCGAGTGGGTGATGGTACCCCTCGAATGCTTCTGGCTTTAGAGTGATGTCCTTGGGGATGGTATTTAGGTCAGGCCTGCGACCCTACCCTAGGTACATGTCCTCATCACCGACTGCCATGGCCCCTGCCTACCACTACTCATTGGCCGGTGCCCGCTGGAGCCGTCCCACGCCCGCGGACTCCCCCTGCTCGCCCGCTGCGTCAGGCGGGCTCCGCCGTCGCCGGCGACCTCGCCTCGCACCGGTCAGGTTGCGCCTCAGCGCCTGGTGCCCGCACGCCCGCGCCCATAACCGCAAGCCCACGCGCCCGCTTAGGCCCCAGGGGCCACGGACAGCTGGCCCCGCCCCCGTACCTATGACAAACGGGGCCCAGCCCCTGAACGTTTGAAAAAAAGATGGATAGAAAAAAGTATTAAAAAATAAAATAAAATAAATTTAGTTAATTAACTAAATTAATTAACGTAATTAATCATGTTTAGTTAACCTAATTAACTATTGTTAACTAATTAAACATTAATTAGATTAGTTAAATCCTAATTAGAATAAACAGAGTATGACATGCCGGACCCACACTTCAGATTGACCCAGTCAACGCCCTGTTGACTGCTGATGTCATGATGATGTCAGCATACACTATTCTGAATAATGTTAGAATTAAATAGATAATAATTTAGAAAATGATTTAAAAACTTTAAAATTAATAGAAAATAAACCGCAGCTCGGATGAAAATACTTTGTACAGGAAAGTTGCTCAAAACGACGAGACGAATCCGAATACGCAGCCCGTTCGTTCGCCACACCCCTAGCATATCGAACACGCAACTTTCTCCCTCCAGTTCATCTGTCCGAAAACGCGAAACACCGGAGATACTTTACCGGATGTTTCCCCCTTCGCCGGTATCACCTCTTACCGCGTTAGGGCACACCTAACACCGTTGGTTGCTTTGTCATGCATCTTTATGCATCTGTTTGCATTGTATTCATTGTTACCCCCTCTTCTCTCCGGTAGACTACGAGACCGACGCCGCTGCTGGTGCCCCGACCGACTACGTTGTTGACGACCCCTACTTGCCAGAGCAACCAGGCAAGCCCCCCCCCCCTTGATCACCAGATATCGCCTATTCCTTCTCTCTACTGCTTGCATTAGAGTAGTGTAGCATGTTACTGCTTTCGGTTAATCCTATTCTGCTGCATAGCCCGTCATTGTTGCTACAGTTGTTACCCCTACCTGCTATCCTAATGCTTAGTATAGGATACTAGTGTTCCATCAGTGGCCCTACACTCTTGTCCGTCTGCCATGCTATACTACTGGGCCGTGATCACTTCGGGAGGTGATCACGGGCATATGCTATATACTTTATACTGTTACATTACTTATGATACTGTTCGGAGATGGGGGCTGAAGGGGCAGGTGGCTCCATCCCGGTAGAGGTGGGCCTGGGTTCCCAACGGCCCCCGACTGTTACTTTGTGGCGGAGTGATAGGGCAGGTTGAGACCACCTAGGAGAGAGGTGGGCTTGGCCCAGGTCGGCGTTCACGGTTACTTCAAAATAACACGCTTAACAAGATCTTGGTATTTGATCTGAGTCTGGCCACTGGCCTATACGCACTAACCAACTATGTGGGAAAGATATGGGCACTCGACGTCGTGGTATCAGCCGAAGCCTTTGTGACGTCAGCGACTGAGCGGCGCGCCGGATTGGTCCGCGTAATGCATCTTCCTTTGAAATGGAGGTTGCTAGGTCTGCTTCCGGCCACCCTCGCAACATGCAGGTGTGCAATGGGCGATGAGCCCAGACCCCTGCGCCATAGGATTTAGACCGGCGTGCTGACCTCTCTGTTGTGCCTAGGTGGGGCTGCGACGTGTTGATCTTCCGCGGCCGGGCATGACCCAGAAAAGTGTGTCCGGCCAAATGGGATCGAGTGTGTTGGGTAATGTGGTGCACCCCTGTAGGGAAGTTTATCTATTCGAATAGTCGTGTCCCTCGGTAAAAGGACGACCCGGAGTTGTACCTTGACCTTATGACAACTAGAACCGGATACTTAATAAAGCACACCCTTCCAAGTGCCAGATACAACCCGATGGTCACTCTCTAATAGGGCGACGAGGACAGGATCGCCGGGTAGGAGTATGCTATACGATGCTACTTGGTGAACTTCAATCTACTCGCTTCTACATGCTGCAAGATGGAGGCTGCCAGAAGCGTAGTCTTCGACAGGACTAGCTATCCCCCTCTTATTCTGGCATTCTGCAGTTCAGTCCACCGATATAGCCCCTTTACACATATATCCATGCATATGTAGTGTAGATCCTTGCTTGCGAGTACTTTGGATGAGTACTCACGGTTGCTTTTCTCCCTCTTTCCCCCCTTTCCTTTCTTCCTGGTTGTCGCAACCAGATGCTGGAGCCCAGGAGCCAGACGCCACCGTCGACGACGACTCCTACTACACCGGAGGTGCCTACTACTACGTGCAAGCCGCTGGCGACGACCAGGAGTAGTTTAGGAGGATCCCAGGCAGGAGGCATGCGCCTCTTCGATCTGTATCCCAGTTTGTGCTAGCCTTCTTAAGGCAAACTTGTTTAACTTATGTTTGTACTCAGATATTGTTGCTTCCGCTGACTCGTCTATGATCGAGCACTGTATTCGAGCCCTCGAGGCCCCTGGCTTCTGTTATGATGCTTGTATGACTTATTTTATTTTTAGAGTTGTGTTGTGATATCTTCTCGTGAGTCCCTGATCTTGATTGTACACGTTTGTGTGTATGATTAGTGTACGATTGAATCGGGGGCGTCACAAGTTGGTATCAGAGCCGACTGCCTGTAGGAATCCCCCTTCCACACTCCTTGGCCGAAGTCGAGTCTAGTCATTGCAAAACTTTTACTAACATGGCTGTGTGGCTTATGGGCCCACGTCGCCATTGGGTGGTATTAGGATCTTTTACTCCTCGACCTTTACTCTGGGACTCTGAACTCTCTTCTATTTGGGTTAAAATGAATTTACTAACTCTGACTCTAGGTTCTCGTAACTACTTTCACCTGGAGAGCCCCTTATTGCAGATGATCGCCGGCTGCACCAGAAGATTCCTAAGATACTCTAGGATGTTCTCTCTATACTTTGTGCCATTGCTTTTGCAATTCCCTTTCATCGATAAAACCCCTATGGATAACTACGTACACTTGCCATTCATACAATCATTCCTCGTTGATCTTCTTATTACAAGATACCCCGAAATTTTCTCTATGGTTCCAAGAATACTTTGTGCCTACTACCATGCAGTTCTTTGCCACCTGAATACCCCTACAGATAATTTCTCGCACTTATCGAGTATCCGCTCATCCCAGTTGATTCATGTATTTCACAAAGGTCTTCGAAATACTATTCGATCTTCCGAAAATCCTCAACAGCTTATTGCTCTTGAATTCTTGCTTGCTTGCATTATGGTTAATCCCATAAGTATAGTAATCTTATTGGCATCCTTTGCCACTATCATTTTGAGCCCATTGATTCAATAAGTGTGAATGCTCGCAATCCTCAACCAGATCCTAGAATTCTTCCTTCCGGCTCAGACGTCATTTTAAACATGAGCTGGATCTTGACCAATCAACTTTCCATCGATGGTACACCTAAGCCTAGTCCACTTATCCATTCTTAATCAGAGTGTTTGCTTCTGATCCCTTGAATTGGAAATCATAATTCCTTTGCATTTGAGCCTTGAACTAGTCAGTTGCTTCTGTAATCCAATGCTTTCGTGTTGTTTCTTCATCTGGTTGTGTGCCAATGCTCACATCAGCTCTGCTATGGACCGTTGGATCCTTTGTTAAGATATCATCCGACAGTGTCCTTCATATACAAAAACCTTGAGGAGTTCTTTCCTGGATACATAATTCCTTTGGTAAATTTAATCCTCTGCTTTGACAACCATGCTCTACTTTTGAGCTTGTGTTAATTACTCCTAAAAATTTGTGGTATATGTTCCTAAGATGCCTCGTTGGGTTGAACCAATGCCTTAACTAATCTATGTGAGCCCGAAAGATTTCACGGGCCATACTCATCTAGTATTTCACCAGGTAAAACTTTCAACACTAATGCCATTATCAAAACGAGAAGTGAATGTAAGGTTCTGCTTTGGAGAAGTGGGAGTCGACCTTGAACTTTGTGTTCATGCCCATGGACCCGATGTGGAATCTATCATGGAAGCTTCTTGTATTAATGGTCCCCTTGTTATAAGTTCATCTTGTATCTATGTTGGTCCTTTGCAACCGTGGTTCCGACCATGATTGATCATCTTTGATCCTTTTCTCGGACAATTTGAACCACTTGTCCTCTGCAGATCAATGCACCCGTCCAACCTCTATTATGATCTACCTTCGAGTATTACCCCATGGTATCTCGATAATAGCACAGAACCATATTACTTCTTATGAGTTCTTCAAGTATTATTTCTCACCGATTCCAATTTTCCCCGGGTTCTGAGTTATTAGACACTCAAGGACACTGATAAGTGAATCGATTCCGCACTCCGATTCAATAACTCTAAGTAATCTCCGTTGCTTATGAGTTTATTAATCCTTCAAGTCATTCCTAGCCTGATCGGCTATATCATTAATGTGCTAAATTTTAACTGTGCTACTTGGTCCTTATTCCCGGAGCACAGCCTTTGTCGATGAGGTAAGCTTACATCCTTCCCTCGTCTTATCGTCCTACCTCGAATAACAAGCTTGATTCCGAATTGGTGTCGTATTCATGGTTCCAATAATCTTTCGATGCATCAGTCCTTTTGCTTGATGCAGTCGTTGTTCGATTGCTTCTTCGTGGAGCCTTTCGACAAAATTTGTCATGATCATCATCAGCATTTGAGCTCTTCCAGGATATCAGTTGAATTCATGTTGAGGAATACCATCCTTGCCCTCGATGATTAGTGTTATCATCGACCACTTTATTGCCTTCCGTTCAACACAAAACATGTTCGTGTTTTGTGTTATACCTTGAGTTCCTTGCTATCCAACGTTTGTTCTTCTTTACCTTGGAATATTACCATCTTTCATGTCAAGTATGTCGTGAGAATTTCACCATCTCTTATGAATTATTGATGCAAGTGATGCTTCTCACCATCACCATCCTTTTCATGGCCCCCGTGTTCCAACCGGAATACCAACAATTGGACTGTGATGTGAAAAATTCAAAACTTCTAGCAACCCTATTGCTAGTAAGTTAAAGAACGATAGTTACATTCTTTGTGTATTGGATATCGAATCACCCTTCTATCATTGATCTTGCTACCTAAGCCCATAATTCGGGTGCAGCGCTCAACCAATGTTTAAATTGTGTATGTTTTCCTCGAGCATACATCATTATATCATTTGATCTGACAAATGTTATCTCCTTGTTCACATAATTGTGGGCATCCATCTTTTTGGAAATCTCAATGAATTGTCACTGAGTCCATCAACCACCTCCTCATCCTCTTCTTGGTTTTAATGATGGACTCTTGTTTCGGAACTTGCTTCCATAGTTCATTTCCCGAGAATCTACAATGTCATCTCGTCAATTTGTGTCTCACCTTTTCCTTCTCAGGCATCATGAGTCTGAGGTATCCTGACACCAATCAGATCTGAATCTCGGTCAGATATGATGGTTGGAATATTTTGCAAGAGTCACAACATTGGTCTTTATATGACCCGGTAAGGTGATGACATGCCTAGCACACCTGGCCGGAGGACCTATTGTTATAGTTTCCATCACTACAAAAAAAAGACACATCCGTGACATTTTGGGCCGAACGAAAAAAAATTCTGTCATACATATGACACTTCTATGACGATAATTCTGACAAAACCCGGTATCATCATAGATGTGGTGGGCTCCTACTTCTATGACAAAAAATCATGACAGAAAATGGGCTTTTCGTCCTGGGCGGGCCGGAGACGCAGCTGCATGACATTCATTGGGCCGTCCATGACGGAAAAAACCGTGGTAGAAGCGAGGGGGAGGAAAATTTTGGGGAGTTCCCGGTTACGGTGGGAGGTCGGGGGCCGAGCGATGCATGTTTCTCTCGTACACGTACGCGCGTGTGTGCGAGGCGTTGGCTCTAACTGAACCCGAGCGAGGCGTTGGGCTCTAACTGAACCCGAGTGATTGCACTGCAGGCTACGCGTTACTGAACCCGAGCGATCGATCGATGGCTGTTAACTGAACCCGATCGAGCGATTCCTTCGCTCCTGCTGCTAACTGAAGCCGATCGATTGAATGAACAGTGAGCGTTGCGGGGGGTTGGATGAACAGTGAGCGGTGGCGTTGCCTCTGGATGAACAGGACCCCGTGGTGTGGAGGGCTGGATGAACAGTAGACGGTGGAGGGGTGCCCGTGGAGGGGTGGTTGAACAGGACCCCGTGGTGTGGAGGGCTGGATGAACAGTAGACGGTGGAGGGGTGCCCGTGGAGGGGTGGTTGAACAGTAGCCGGTGGAGTAGCGCGCGGTGGAGGCTGGATGAACAGGAGCCCGTGGAGGCTGGAGGAGGTCGACGGTAGCCCGTGGAGGCTGGAGGAGGTCGACGGTGGAGATGAACAGTATCCCGTGGAGTCCTGTTTTGCGGTACGCCACACCCCTCCCGATCAACAGGACCCCCGTTTCGACCGTAGCGCTCCAACACAAGTCTGTTTCCTCCGTTTTGCGGTACGCCACACCCCTCCCGATCAACAGGACCCCCGTTTCGACCGTAGGAGGTCCGTTTCCTCCGTTTTGCGGTACGCCAGACCCCTCCCGATGAACAGGAACCCGTTTCGAACGTGGTCGGTCGAACACAAGGCCGTTTCCTCCGTTTTGTGGTACGCCAGGCCTCGTTTCCATCGCCTGTTCCGTCCAAGCCCTCCCGATGAACACGACCATGCATTCCGTTCCGACCCAGCCGGTTGGCTCCCACGCGTTCCGTTGCCTCCCGATGAACACGACGCATTCCGTTGCCTCCCCATGAACACGACGCATTCCGTTGCCTCCCCATGAACACGACGACGACGCTGTTTCTCCGTTCCGACCCAGCCATGTACACGAGCCCTGGCCGTACATATGCGCGAGTAGGCGTTCGAGACCCTGCCCGTATGTACGTACGTGGCCGTATTTTCTTTCTTGCACCCTGGCCATTGTACGTACGTGTACATGCTACGTGCGCGCCTCTACTACGACACGTACGCGCCTCTACTACGACACGTGCGCGCCTCTACATCGACCAGTATATATGTACGTACACGTTCGCGACCAGAATGACAACGCTACGTACGCTTCGACCAGGTGGGTCCCGACTGTCAGGCACTTCCTTGCCTGCGAAGATGTAGCTGGTGGGTCCCAGCAGTCAGGGGGGCGAATCGTTTTGTTTTTTTGCCCGGACGCACTTCCTTGCGTGCGAAGGTATAGCTGCTGGGTCCCAGCAGTCAGGGGGGAATCGTTTTGTTTTTTTGCCCGGACGCACTTCCTTGCGTGCGAAGATGTAGCTGGTGGGTCCCAGCAGTCAGGGGGGCGAATCGTTTTTTCGGACGCACTTCCTTGCGTGCGAAGATGTAGCTGGTGGGTCCCAGCAGTCAGGGGGGTGAATCGTTTTTTTTGGACGCACTTCCTTGCTTGCGAAGATGTAGCTGGTGGGTCCCAGCAGTCAGGGGGAAACATTTTTTTGCGAAATACGGTGGCCCGTCCGGTGGGTCCTCGCTGTCAGGTGGAGGAATAATTATTTTGCGCGTAATAAGGAGGCACTTCCTTGCTGCGGCCGTGGACCCAGCTGTCAGCCTCTCCACGTACAGTCCACGTCCGATGGAAGCCATTCCTTGACCACGTTGACCATGCCGCGCCGAGAGCACCAGGGCGGTGGACGACGGCGAGGCCTAGGAAAGGGACGACGCGGAGCCGGGGAAGACGTGACAGTGGATGCCCACGCGTAGAGTATGAGGGTTCACTCGTTCGGCTGCGGTGTGAGGCTGCCGTCGCCGCGGAATAACAGGGGGTGTGGGTGCGTAGAGGGATGGCCTGGCCAGCGGTGGGAGTAGTAGGGGGCGGTGAGGCCTCCGCGGCATCACAGCCGGCCACGGGCGGCAGGAGCAGGCGGCACGACCGGCGCTGCTTTGGGCGGCTGGAGCAAGAAGACCAGAGGTTGAAGAAGCACTACGGCCGTTGGATGGACATCGTACGGTCACTGGAGCTAGAATCGTTCATATATTGACTAAAGTTGACAAAGGCCTCCGTCCCAGTCAACTTAGTAGGCCCACAAGTCAGCCTCCCACCAAGGTGGGTCCCAGCTAGCAGGGGGTATTCATTTTTTTGTGCGTAATAAGGAGGCACTTCCGGTGGGTCCGAGCTGACAGCGGGGGGAACGTTTTTTCGCGAAATACGGTGGCCCGTCCTGTGGGTCCCAGCAGTCAGGGGGAAACGTTTTTTTCGCGAAATACTGGTGGCCCGTCCGGTGGGTCCCTGCTGTCAGGTGGAGGAATAATTATTTTCCGCGTAATAAGGAGGCACTTCCTTGCGGCTGCCGTGGACCCAGCTGTCAGCCTCTCCACGTACAGTACTCTTCCGATGGAAGTCGGTCGTTGACCACATTGACCACGCCGCGCCGAGAGCACCACGGCGGTGGACGACGGCGAGGCCTAGGAAGGGGACGACGCGGAGCCGGGGAAGACGCGGCAGTGGAAGCCCGCGCGGAGAGGAGTACGAGGGTTCACCGGTTTGGCTGCGGTGTGAGGCTGCCGTCGCCGCAGAATAACAGGGGGTGTGGGTGAGTAGAGGGATGCCCTGGCCAGCGGTGGGAGTAGTAGGGGGCGCTGAGGCCTGCGCGGCAGCACAGCCGGCCACGGGAGGCGGGAGTAGGCGGTCCCGCCGGCGCTGCTTTGGCGGCTGGAGCAAGAAGATCAGAGATTGAAGAAACACGACGGCCGTTGGATTGACATCCAACGGTTACGTCTGCTAGAATCGTTTGTTGACGTATATAATAACTAAAAAAATCTTGCATACGCGTCAACTAAACAGGCCCACAAGTCAGACCACTCCCTCTTTTTTTAATAATTTATATATAGCTCATGGCAACTTCTTATGCAATTTATTGCAGTCGTTTTTTTGGTTGGCCAGGGCCAATTTCGCATATTTCTGTGGGTTCCAAACTATTTTTAATACCGAAATGTCGAGCCAGATTTAAAGTACTTTGAAGATATATTTAAATTAGGTTAATGCCCAGTGAAATAGGAATCTGAAAATGTGAAAAAATTCAGAAATTATAAAGTAATTGCCAATTTGTCATCTGTTTTTATATTTACAACCCATTTCATATTACTTTCAAGATTTGCAGGCGTCTTGAAAGAGTTGCAGCCCATCAGGGCGTAGAAAAATAAGTAGGCCTGGATTGGGTATTCTTCAGAAAAAATAAACTGGGCTCATTTTCACAAAGAAAAAATAGCTGGGCTGGTCACATGGTGAACATAAAATATAAGCCTGGGCTAGACGGGCCACAGCCCAGTTCAAACCCTGCTCCGTCTCAACAATACCAAACAAAAAAATACTGCTCGAGTAGCTACGTCCCAGGTGTCAGCCGATCTTGTGTTGTTCTCTTGTCTATTGACTATATACGCTCACAATGTCGTGGGTCCCAGATGTCAGGAAAACACTAGGAGGAAGCATTTTATTTTTCCATACGCTGACGTGGTGGGCCCCTACTGTCATCCTCTCCACGTACTTCTGCCGATTCCTGTTGTTTGTTGACCATGTTGACAACGCGAGAGGGCGGCGCCGCGGCGAGCGCACCAAAGCGCGCGGAGGACGTCGGCGTTAACGATTTAGGAGACGGTGGGGCGGCGATGCGTGCGCTGAGGCGCAGCCAGCCGTGGGAGGCGGAAGCAGGCGGCCCCGCCGGCGCTGGTTTGGTTTTGGCGGCTGGAGGAAGACAGGACTGAAGAAACACGACAGACTGTAAAAGCAGCAGGAGTACTTAACAACCTTAACTGAAACCAGCAGGGGCACTTAACAACCAAAGCTGAAAGCAGTATGAGTACTTATACAGGTTCAACCGTACAAAGCACGCCTCGAACAGTGCTACTTTGCCTACAGTTAACCAAGGGTGAGGCCGCCAAGCCCCAGGACAAGGCCCAGGCGCCACCCCGCGCATCCACAACCTTCTGAAAGCGGCTTCATCTCGCAACGTGGTCAATAAACAGGATATTCGCTTTAGAGCCATGGAAAAGCATGAACATAATCTTCTGTCCTATTCTCCAAGATGGACGGGCCTTCATTATTTGAGACCACCCATGAATAAGTATCTTTTCACCTCCAAGGGGAATTGAGTAGGTCGACATAAACATCATGTTGTGACCAAGCGCAAGTCTGACCCGACCATGGTCAGGCATCTGTATAGGAACAATAGAACTCGGCAGTTCCTGTTTCAAGAAGATCACAGCTGTAAAACTGTGTATAAGCAATAGTTTATGAACAACATATATAACAGAAAACAGCTCGTACCATAAGTTTCTCGACACAGTTGGACCTGTTCAACGAGTGCAGCAGTGGCACACATATCCCACGTGGCCTTCCACCATTGAAACGCCCCACAAGGACCTCAAGACGATCAATAAAGTGTAGGAACTTGTGGATGTCGATCCAGTCAACTTCAGTGCCATTAGTAACAGCCGAGTTATTACAGAGTAACAAACGAGCAGACTGCTTAACTCTGAAAAAACCTACACGTGCCACCAATTATAAGAAAATATTAGTTAGAAGTAGCATCTTCGTGAGAGATTCGTTGCTACTTCTAAAGTTAAATTGTGATTAGTTAGACAGAATAGGTGGATTAAGAAGTAATCGAGGCAACAAGCAAGAACCAGATACAAAACTAACATGGATGAACAATTGGAACGACGTCGGGGTGGAAGATCGCAGTGAAGATGAGACCAGGTTCTGCTATTTCCATCAACATTCGTGCGCCAACTTTCAGTCCGTAACACTTGAGAAAGTTTATCCAAGTTCGGCCATAAAAAAAGCAGCGATCTTCTTGGTTCATGAACCCAACTCGGAACTTATATCCATGGCTTGTCTTCACTGTGACCATTAAACTAGTGTATTCAGTTATGGCAAGGCCGAGCATCTTGAGTACATGTGTTCTGGCAGAGCAAATAATACACTGCAGGAAAAATAATATGAGAACACAGCATGTTCAAAAAAACCCCACCCTCCCGGATAGAAAAGAGGATTCTAGGAACATACTGTGCGCGTTTCAAAATGCTGTGTTAGGATGAGAAGGAACAAGTGTGGCGTCTCGCCGAGGGCGCAGAAACCTGTAGGGTACTCGCACTTTGGGCACTGCAAATGAAACACACTAGATTCAGTAGGAAGAAAAATGCATCAACGGCGGCGGCTGCCATCCTAGGATTACCTGCGACCAAGGGACTTGGATTTATCGGGGATGGATGAAGAATTCGTACCTGGTTCTCCATGAGAAAACCCTATGCAATCGCCGAGAGGGGGTTTTCTCTGAACAAGCAGACGAGGGAGAAGGGGATTCAGGCCCAGTGAAATATTGCCGCTTCGTCCGTCCAGCTTACTGCTAAAGCTGGAAAGGGGGGTTGTGATTTGACGGCTCATTGGGCATTACTGCGGCGCTACGACCGGGGTGTGTCTACCGTGAAGTTGTGCACTCTAATTTGTGCATATGGCACGTGGACCCCGTTGCCGGTTGCCCCACATATCAGCGAAAGGAAGTAGAAAGACAGGAGTAACTAGTTACACATAAATATATTTTTTGACAGAGAGATACTCCCTCTGTAAAGAAATATACAAATCTTTTATATCACAGGCTCACCTTGCCGAGAAATATACTCCCTCTGCAACGCACGGGCATTATGGGGGTTCAGCTTTTTTATGGGGGTTCAGCTGAGAATATAATACTCAGATAGGCTCACGGTTCTGGACTTTGGGCCGCAGGCCGACCCTGCATGTTTGGGGGCCCATGTGTTCTACCTCAGCGCTTTTCATATTGCAAGCGATCGGTACGGCGCTGGTTTTAGATGCTGTCGCAAGGCGAATACACAAAATTGAATAAAGCACGGCAGCTGTTGGAATGAAATCGAACGACAGTTCCTAACCAGCAATCAGAGTTGCAATTCTATCAACGATATACCATGTGATAAATAATACTGTCGTACTACTTATACACACAGGACACTTGTTTCACCATGCCAGATTATTACATCAAAATCTCTCGGAGGATAGATCAGTTCGGCAGTTGCGTGCTGCTACTGAAGAATTTCAAAGTTGATTTGGACCAGCTCTCCTTGCCGAGAAAGTTCGATTTTGACATCATCCCCTACCGCAAGATATGATTTAGATTTGAACCTTGACCATCCTTTAGCATCAATCATCATGCGACCATCCTTTGTACTTACGGTATATTGAGCAGGTTCATTCACACCAAGGCTGCGCATGGTAAGAGAAACTTGGCCGCGGTCGCCCGGATTGTTGAACGACTCCCTCGTTGCTCTAGGAATTCTCTGTTTGCAAACAAGAAGACATACCCAAACAGTTAGATCAACACAGTGAATCATGTGAAACAACATGGAAAGAAAAAAGAACGAAGCACTTGGGCGGCCAATGCTTACCAAGAAGGTGGACATGTCGGTTTTTGTAAGGACTTTGGTATATGAAGTGCGAACTGCAGCCCAGTCTGTTGCCGGTGCAACTGCACGGGCCGGAGCAGATGCAAGTGCAAGTGTTGGTGCAGGTGCCGAAGCCGCTGCTGCTGCCGGAGATGGTGCTCCTTGTAGAGCTGGTGCCGGTGTCGGAGCAGGTGCCGGTGTCGATGCCCGATCCTCCGGTAGATCAGACTGATCCGCTGACGCGGTCGGTGCCCAATCCTCAGCTGGATCAGACTGAGCTGCTGCCGCTGTCAGTGCTAGAGCAACTGCCGGTGCTCGATCTGTGCGAGACAGCGGCGATCGTGTCTGGTCTGCTATGATCAGCTTTCTAACTTGACTAGGATCCGTGACCGTGATCCAGTTTTTTTCTTCATTTCTTTTAAACGCGAGAAGGACTAATTGTGGCGTTTTTGTTAAACCAAACTGCAGTTCATCATAGGGATTCAGCTTGTACTCAGACAACAGACTGATCCAATTTTTTCCAGTAATATAAGTGATGGACAGTGCCTTCGTTACTGACACGACATAAGAAGTGAAACCTGCAAAAATAGCCATCGTAGAGCAAACCAAACGGTTTATTCTGTGATGAATGTCACATGGCAAAACCTGCATCGTAAAATTGCAGGAAAAGAAAGAAAACATGACATTAAATCAATAAGATTTAGACAGTAAATCAATAAGATTTACTTGATGTGACACGAGTGAATCCTTACCAGGAAATCACTATGTTGAAGTACTAAACAGAAGATTGATCGTCCAACTACGCGTGGCATGCAGGGGCCCCGCCTACTCCCACAAGCAGGACAGTCCAAAGGTCGTGACAAATCGTATGGACCGAACATCCATGGGACTGGAAATCCTGGTGGGTGCGATAAACCCTGCAATGCATACAGATATTGGAGTGTAACCATAATTGATAAACCGTCCTCACAAAAAATATGATCTGGATACTTCAAAATATACAGACTGAATTGAGTGGACAGACATTAACATAGACATTACATAGACCGTTCACACACCAAAAGCGGCAGTACTAATAAACAATACAGGGTTCACAAACACAAATCAAGTACTGAACAATAGTACTTACTACAGACAAGCAAAGTTGCACTAACTAAACTCTGCAGACTATTTCTTGCCACCGACCTACGGGATGAACCCCGCATAACTGACTAGGCCATGGACTTCGTGTGAGATGTCTACATGCACCATCACCATCTTGTCAACCTTGGAGAACCTAACAGAGTGGTCTTTCCACTCATAAACATGATGATGAAGACAGGCCGCATCAGATTTGTTGGGAAGCTTTACAAGAACCACACCCTTCGTAATCGAAGGCACAGCCAGGAAATTGTTGTGGTCAAGTACAGCCTCGAGAACACGCCTGACAACAATGCTACAGGAAAACACTAGTTCAGGACACGTGGCGACAAGGACACAGCAGCTGGATAGTTCAGCAGTAGAACTCATCATCAGGTCTTCCAGTTCACACGGCATGACTTTGAGAACTTCATCTCCACCGCGGACCTGGTTCTAATTCAAACAGAAACCATATTTTATTACTACCTCCGTTCAGAAATATAAGATGATTTTCGATATTATACTCCATATATGACTACATATACGCACAGAAATGAGTGAACAAAGACACTAGAACATGTCTTCAAAGGCATGAGAGCAGAGGGATTACATGCAATATCCATAACACAAGTTACTGAGGCAAATATACCCTCTTAAAAGGTAGCATTGATGTTCATAAAGTACTCCCTCCGTCCCAAAATTCTTGTCTTAGATTTGTCTAGATACGGATGTATCAAGTCACATTTTAGTATTAGATACATCCGTATCTAGACAAATCTAAGACAAGAAATTTGGGACAGAGGGAGTAGTTGAAAGTAATCTATAAGAAATCAGTGTCAACCTCTCGCATGTTTTGGTCAAAAGAGGAATTTAGAACCGTCATTTGGCACACTAAAATCACATGCAAGATCACCCAGAAAGTTGTACTACCAGTACTAGTACTGCGTGTTAGATGAAAAAACACGATCAAGATCGAGAAAAAGATCGTCAACAAGAGACATTACCTGGACTTGCTTAATGAGGGATCCCGGAGAGGGGGGCTTGGACAGGGCGATGGCTTTGAGCTTGTCTGCGGTAGTCTCGGCGGGGTGCTTGCGCTTCTTCGTACCATGAGCCTCGACGGTTTTGGCCAGAGCCATAGACATCACGTCGGCCGGTGCTCCGGCGTCCATCCAAGAGAGGAAGCTGAGAGAGAAGAGTGAAAGGAGGAACGAGATGAGGGAGAAGCGAAGCGAGTGGGGGTTTTCTTCAAGAGAGGAAGCTGAGAGAGAAGAGTGAAATGATGGTTGCTTCGTCCGTCCAACTTACTGCTGGAAAGGAGGGGGTTTTGTGATTTGACGGCTCATTGGGCATTACTGCGGCGGTTCGATCGGGGTAGTCTACCGTCACTCTACTACGGAGTAATTTAGTGCATGGCTGGTGGACCCAGGTGCTGGCTGTCCCACACGTCGGCGAAAGTGAGTAATTTAGTGCATGGCTGGAGGAGGATCCGCACGGTAGAGCGTGTCCACTGTTTTTCTGAAGAAAAAAATGATTACAGCAAGCGTTTCCACTCTTACGACGGAGGAGTGCGAAACACGGCAGCCACTTGAACATACACAGTGCTCCTACTACTAGGCATGTGCAGTGGTTCATACGTCAGTACTACACAATCTTGTTGCTAGTGTAGTAAGATATGACGATAACAAATGATGTTGTGCGCATGTCAACTACTCCTATATGTAACATAGTACCGCTTTTTCGACTGTCCGGTCGAGAATGAACGGTGAGATCAATGTTAACAGAACTAGGTCCACAGCGCACGGAGAGTACGGTGCTACAGTACTCCACGAAACATGAACCATATGAAGCACGAATAGTGTTAGGCAGGGTGTATGAAGGGTGCACGGGATGGGAGCAAAAGTTCCCTTCTCGACCCACTTTTGGGTGTTTGGCAGAGTGCATGAAGGGTGCATGAGTCCACACTAGTAGGTTGACAAAAATACACGAAGAGGAAACAACTATATTGAGATGAGAATGCAACCAAACACACCCACACGCTTTGTGCTACAGTGACTGATCTGCACCGTCTGAGTTTGATCCAACGGTCATGTTGCGCCGAGACATGGACATGCCCATGCAGAGGGCGCCTAAACACCACCGAAGTCCCTCTGCTTCTCGAGGCGCACGACGTTGGTGATGCAGGGTGCAACCGCCCGCAGAGCCCGCTCCCGGTCGACGGGAGCCAGCTCGTCAAAGACGGCGTCCAATGGCACGAATGGATTCCGGTGACGGAGCCCTGAAAGGATTCGCCCGGCAACGGCGACGGCAGCCCGCAACCCCTCCTTGTCCAGCTCAGCCCCCACCATCGCGCGGAGACGGCTCAGCTCCTCGGAGATATAGGTGAAGAAGGAGACCAGGTCAGGAAGCCGCAGCTCGTTGAAGTCGACCGGGTGGTCGAACGGGTTTAGCCCGACGGCCGGCATCGTCGCGCTGGCACGACGGTAGGCATCGCGCAGCCGCAACACGTGCGTGGCAACTTGGTTCACCAAGTGGCTGAGGCGATCCTGGACCTCGTCACGATCGGCCCGCTCGCGCTCCAGCCGGCTCCCCTGACGGCCTATCGTATCTCCCGCTTTCTGCAGCAACGCCGCCGACGCCTCGAGCATCTTTGTGGTGGACGCCTGCCGCTTTTGAAGCTCCGTGAACTCCCGCACATAACGGAGGAGCATGGCACTCCTCTCCTCCTTGAGCTCACGGAGCTCCACGTCCTTGGCCCTGAGCTCCGCATCCTTGGCATGGAGCTCCTGTGTCAGGCGCCTCACCTCGGACTCCGTGATCTGCTGCGCCGCCATGGCACCAGGTAGAAGCAATGGGGAGAGGAAGCAAAGGGGGCGAAACGGCTGAAAGGCAATGCAATCTACGGGAAGGCGGAGGGAGCGGGGAATCTTTTGGTTTTCACCACGGTAAAACACCAGTCGACGACTTCTCACATCAGGGAGCAGTGGGTTTTTACAGGCGGAGTCATCGTGACTAATTGCTGCCGCGCCTGCTCCCGTCAATCAAAAAATTAAAAATCCTGCCGCGCCTGCTCCCGTCAATCAAAAAATTAAAAATCCTGCCGCACCCAAACACCAGAGCAACGCCGCGGTGGATATTTAAATTTACCTGCCGGCAAGTAGATAAAAAAGGGGTGAAAAAACAAATGTGGCGGCGGCCTAGCTAATCGGTCGAACTAGCCCAACTAGCTAGCCACCGTGCTTCACTGATGTACTCGGCGGGAAAGGTGGTCTTTCGTGATTTGACGACTCATTTACTTGCTTCGGCGCTACGACCGAGGAGGACCCAGAAAACGCGCGGTAGGGCGTCCCACGTCAGGAAGAATATATGCGTGCACCACCCGGGAGGACCCCGAAACCGCGCGGTAGGGTGTGCCACGTCTCGGCACGGAGGAAAAATGTGCGTGTAAAAATATACTGTATCAGACGTAGTACCTATGGTTCGACCTCGGGACCCAGCCAGTCGGTCGAAAACACCCCACTAGCCACACAGCTTCATCATGCAAACGTGGCACGGAGGATAGATGTGGTTAGCTCCGTCTCGACCAGCCACAACGTCTCTTGTTCTAGGCGATTCTTCTATTTTCCAAGCTTTTTTTAGTTGTAATAACACCACGGCAAGCTAGCGCCGCTCTTCGTGTGTGCCCGTGCAAAGGTTAGACGATGGAGAGAAGAGAGATTGAGATCGCAGACCTGGGACCCACCAGTAAGTGAGACAACGGTCATGCACGTGTTGACGAGGCACTCCCTCTACTCTACTCAACGCAAGTACTGTATAAAATCAAGTTATGGGACAAAGCCAACAACCGTTCGTTTTTTCAGGCTATCGACTTACGCTTTGTAGTCCAGGTTGCCAGTTCGAATCTCGTCTTTCAGATTTGTTAGTTTTAGGTCCAAATTTGATTAATGACAAGTGGGACCCCCGTGTGTTGTTCCGATATTTCAGTGTAGGATGGTTTTTTTGAACAAACACTTTGCGCGGTTAGACAAGTAACGGCACGAGTTACACGTATTTTGCAAGTTTACGAACAAAAATGACAGCGGCATAGAATATCACATCCACCCCGCAGCTTAGATACTATGGTGATACGAGTTTTTACACCGTTGGAAGTGAGATCCAATGGCTTGGGAGTAGTCTTTGTAATTATGCGCAATTTCCAAACTCTCCAAAGGTTTTTTTGCAAATAAAACATTCAGGCCTCGTGTGTGCCGCTGCATCTTCGATCCAACGGCTCCCCGGTGCTCATATTAGGTGCTCCCCGTAGCTTAATTACCCGCTACGGTGATATGAGCATCTAGGTCGTATGATCAGTGATCAGATGGCACATGCGTAGTACTTGTACTTTCTGCGCATTTCCCAAACTCTATCAGCCGTATATTGCAAAAACATTCAAACCTCCTACTGTGGGCCGTTAGATCTCAGTGAACTCGTATCACCATAGAATCTACGGTGCGGGAGCACCTCATACTCTCCCGTGCGAGAAAACATAAGGTGCTATCGCAGCTTGGATGCTACGGTGATACGAGCTTGGAGGTCGTTTGATCTGAGATCCAATGGCATCTGAGCAGTCTTTGTGCTTGTAAGCAGTGGCCGAACTCTTTTGGGGCTTTTCTGCAAAAAACCATTCGAACCACCGAGGAGGTGTTGGGTCACAAATCCAACGCCTCCGAAGAGCTTGTATCACCAAAGCATCTAAGGTGTGGTAGCACATGATATTCTTACATACAGGAGAATATGATGTCCTCCTTCATCTTAGATGCTACGGTGATACGAGCTTCGAGGTCGTTGGATATGGGATCAAAGGGCATCTAAGTAGTTTTTGTACAAATTGTGTGCAATTCTCAAACTCATCAAGGTTTCCTGCAAAAATATTAAGACACATCATGTGAGCTGCTATATCTCAGATCTACAAGCTCCAAGCAACTCGTATCGGCATATAGCATCTAAGGTATGGGGGCACATGATATTCTCCCGGGGAGGAGGGGTGGGGGTGCACAACCAATCGGTGGTTGGGAGGGTGGGGACAAATATAATCTAAACAACCCTAAACAGAGCTCCACAATTTTATCTAAGGTCGAGGGGTTGACCCCCGACAATCATAGCTCCGCCTAAACACAACATTTGCATGTACTGTAGTACTAGACTTAATATTCATGTTTCAGTTTCATGTTCATTTTAAATATTGAACTGAGGACCATGGATGTCTTACATTTTACTCCCTTCGTTCCTAAATATTAGTCTTTTTAGAGGCTTCAAATGGACTGGCACATACGGATGTATATAGACATATTTTAGAGTCTAGATTCACTCATTTTGCTCCGTATGTAGTCACTTGTTGAACTCTCTAAAAGACTAATATTTAGGAATAGAAGGAGTATTTTTGAATTCGTGTCATACATGCATGGTTTGGAAAAATAGATGCACTATACTTATTGGATTGTTGTTGTGTTCGTGCGTGTGTGTCTCTGTGTGTGTGTGTGTGGTCATATGCTTGATACATACAAAGTTTTCTCACCTCCATATTGTTCATCTTTTAAATTTGAATTTGCATTGGAAAACTTACTAGGGATACCATGAAATGTGAAATCCACGTTGAGATCACTATATCACAAACTCACTCTAATTCAACAACTCGTCATAAATCAATTACCACGTTGAGATTAGTATTTGCAAGGAAAATACGGGTATTGTAATACACATAGATTCGTTCGGCAATTTAAAAGGTTCCTTTCGTATTCTCGAATGGTAGGACCCAACGGCGTACCAGCCAGACCTTGGCTCGTGTTGATCCTAAAAAAAACCGGGCTCGTGTCCTTCGGTGGCGTGCGTGGTACGCACATTAGGCAACCCCAACCAGTCGAGCCTCAGCGTTTCAAGTCGAAATATCTGGCGGCCAGAATTCCAGCCCTAGGAAATTCCCCTCATGTCCCCGGTCCATAATGACTACCGATGAACAACGGAGGGATGCTTTAGTAACTAGACAACGTTACCTACCGTGCCGAGCACGGTTCAATTCCCTCGGTCGCCGCTCGTCAAGGTCACCCGTCAACTGCATTGCCTAGTACTACTACTACTACACCAGGATGAGCACAGAATTGAGCCCGTTTGTTCGTGCCTAGTACTTGAGTTAATATATCAGGCAATGCACTGGTACGGAGGGATTATCCTTTTACTCTGCATATATAACTTGTCTGAAGTCTAACTAAGCAAAATGTTTGACCAAATCCTTTCTTAAGAAATACAACAGGACAGATGTACGGCTTGAAAATTTATTGCATGATGCAGGTTATGATATTGTTTCGAATCCTGGATCTTAAATTTCAGAAAATCCAAAAGTGAGCATAAATTCTTGAAACTAAGCATGGTCACGTGATATGGCACAAATATTACTTCGTAAGTTTTTTCTTCAATTTGAGACAAGCTGCTTATGACAAGTTGCACAAATGAAGAGCCAAGGTATTTTGGAACAAAGACCTGTCACGTTAAGGCGAACGCTTTCACTATTGAAACCGTGGGCGTTTACGTGCCGCCACGAGTCCCCGCTTCTCATCGGCAGGTGCCGTCCGAGCAAGCGTGTGAGTCGACGGGAGGCGTGCGAGCAGACCGCTGCGCCGGCTGTCAGGGAGGCGTGCGAGCAGACCGCTGTGCAGGCTCACCGGGAGGCGAGCCCTTTGACCAGGCTCCGCCGCCCACCGTCGTCCCAACTGCTCCCACTTTTAATGTCGCCGGCGCCGCAGTTTAAAATCAACCCCGCACTACCCGGTATCGCTACAATCCTCTCTCTTCCTCTCCGATTCTCCTGTCGTCTACCTCCAACTAGCCTGACCTAAACGTACGCCATGCCGCATCACGATGGTCTGCCCTTAGTGTTCCAGTTTCCTGAGGAAGACACCCAGCCGGAGTCTCAAGAACATAAGGCGCTTTGGGACGAGCTTGAACTGGCCTTGCGGGAAGACGCCGCGCCTGTCCCCGCTCCCGTTCCGGCTCCCGTCGCCCCGACTGCGCCAGCGCCCATCCCCGTGGCATTGATGGGCTGGGAGCCGCACATTGTCATCGAGCTTGATCCCATGGGGTTCCACGAGGTCCCCGCCGACTTTCACGCGCCCGTGCACCTGCCAGCGCATGCGCCTGCGCGTGCACTGACGCGCACGCCCGTGCCGGTGCCCGTGCACCTGCCAGCGCATGCGCCTGCGCGTGCACTGACTGTGCGCCCGTGCCGGTGCCCGTGCACACGAATGTCTCCGCCGCGCCGTTGACAGCGCCTGTCCCTGCGCGGGTGCCAGTGCCCCCCTCAGCGGCATGGATGGCCGCCATCGACTGCTTCCTTGCACCAACGCCAGTCGCCTCCTCCCACTAGTTGACTCACTCCGAAGTCCAGAACATTTTGGCCTTCCTTGAAGCTAGTCCAACATCCAGAAGTATGCCAACAACGGCGCAAGACGCCGCCATCGCCATCGGTCAGTGGCCCGACGACACACAGAGCACGGTAGAGGAGCCGCTTCCCACCGCGAGACGCCCCCGCCGCCGCCGCGTAATCTAAATTTGCCATGAAAAACGTTCGGATTGCCATGCTTAAAATCCGAACGTTTATCATTTCCGTTTATTTTATATCGATCATCGTATAATTTAAAGTCAGAGTCAGACTGAACGAAATGTATGGTTTGATCGATTGAATGTTCTGCTAGAGCCGTATCAAATTAAATATAAAATGTCATCAAGCCACATGTATTCCTTGTCATCCAACGACCTAGACTGCTTCAATGTCGAGCGCTCAACACGTTTAGCGTGCAGTTAATTTCATGCCAAAAATAGTGCTAATCACATGACAACACGCAAATAATATCCTAGTAGTTAATATCCGCATGCACTTAATATACTTCCAAATTAACGTGCATTGCACATACACACTGACTAGTGCTGCTAGTACGTGAAACTGGTGCCGTGACTTGTGAACGCGTCTAGATATGGTCAACGACAACATCGCCCGCGAGTTCTTCCTGTTTGCCCGTGCGTCTAAACGCAGAAGGGGAGGAGAGAGAGAGCACACATGGAACCCACCAGTAAGTGAAGGCGAATAGTACTAAAAATAATATTACATGTTATCCATTAATTAGGCTGTGGTAATATAAAAACATTATGTGAACAAAGGGGGTACAACAAACATTGCTATTCTACGTATGTTGCCTATTGACGTGCGGCTTGAAGGCCCGGTCGCATGTTCGATCCTCGTCCTTTATTTTTTAATTTGTATATGGGTCCAAATTTGTTTCATGACATGTGGGCCCCTCGGTGTGTAGTTTGTAGCACTTTAATTTGTGGGTCGAAATTTGTTCCATTCCAAGTGGACTATCGGTGTGTAGTTTTGTAGCTTATTTATAATAATTAAAGAGAACAACATAGTTTTTTCAATAATACCATGGTGCGACGTTGAAGGCGAGAAAGGACGTGCGAGAGAGCGATGACCGAGCCAGAGGGAAATCAACTAGGGGAGTTGTGTGGGTTGCAACGGTGTTTGGAGTAGTTGTGGGCCGAATGCTATGAAAATATAATCTAAACCGACCGGAATAAATGCCTACACAAATTAATCCAAGGTTGGAGTGCCCCTCGCAATGTAAATAGCTCCGGCTTTGCGAGGGATGGAGAGGTAGTAGCTTCAACGCGTGGAAGATACGGTGTGAGAAAGCGAGGTCAATCGAGAGACATATAGATAGAGAGACAAAGTGAGTGTGGTCCGACATTCATTGAACAAATATATATGCTCTGGAGAGATATTGTCCGATTGAGCTTTTTGGCAAGGGTGAGGGCTGTAAGATAGAGCTTGAGAGATGATCCAGTCACAGACGTGTAGATATATTTTGTGCGTGGGAGGAAGCAAGGTCAACCGATCACATAGGGTCGCCGTGCGATCGAAAGAGTGAGACGAGTTGGAGAGAGTGACCTAGATAGATGATGTGCGTGAGAGAGTATACAATGTGAATAGGTCGAATTGGGCTCAAACATGGTGATATATCGTTTTTGTCCGAGAAAGAGCGAGGTCAATCGAGACATACGGAGAGAGAGAGAGAGAGAGAGAGAGATTGAGTGAGCGTGGCCCACCATGAGGTCGAAAGAGTGGCGGCGGCTTGGATGGACTGACCTAGATAGACAATCTGCGTGAGAGAGTATAGAGTGTGTTGATCGAGGCCCGAATAGGGAGATATATCATTTGTGTGTGAAAGAAAACGAGGTTAAACGAGACTTAGATAAAGAGAGCGAGATTGAGCGAGTGTGGCCCGCCGTGCGGAAGAAAGAGTGAGACAGTCTCGAGGGAGTGACCTAGATATACAACGTGCGTGCGTGCGCACGAGAGGTTGGGGGGACTAGATAGGCAGTGCATGTATTTAGCGCGAGAGGGTGAGAGGGAGAGGGGGAGAGAGAGAGCTCGGCATGGGGTGCAATGGCGGGTGTGTGAGGTAAATACATTTGGCAACAGAGTGGAAAAAGGGGTTGTGTAGTTGAGAGACTTAGAGATCGAAACATGGAGAGAAAGAATGAACGTGTGTTGGAAACCGATAGCTTCCTAAGGTGGTTAGGAGAGGAAGATTGACCGATACAGGAAGTATGTAGCGTTTGTGCGGGGGGGCTAAAAACAACATTTGAATGTACATAGTACGAGACTTAATATCGATGTTTCAATTCGGTGTACATTGTAAGATTTGAACCGAGGACCAGGCATACGGGTAATTATTTCGAATTTGTGCCATACTAAGTTTCAAAAAGTTGACATTGACTCAGTTTGTTGTGCTATTTTGTAGGTCATATGTTTGAATCCATCCAAAAGTTTTCTCACTACCATGGTGTTTATCATATACATATGAATTTGTATTAAAAAAGTAGCGTAGATACAGTGAAATGCGAAATCCACGTTAGAATTGGAGATCGCTACGTGACACACACTCTAATTCAAATAACTAACTACGTGACACACACTCTAATTCAAATAACTAATTATGTGATACACACTCTAATCCACGTTAGCGTGGGTACCGTTTTGATTTTTTTTTCAAATAACTCCTCATTAATTAATTTATAGTACTCCCTCTTTTCACTTTTATAAGACCTTGAAGACATTTCAGACAATGTGCAAAACAGATCATTTTAAGTTGTCTGAAACGACTTACAAAAGTGAACGGATGGAGTATCTCGTTTGGAATGACTAATTATTGCAAGGAAAACACGGGCTTGGTAATACATATAGATTCGTTTGCAAATGAAAGAAGATTCGTTTGCATTCCCAAATGTAGGCGCACCAGGCAGACCAGGGTCGTGTCGGGGTGGACGCTGCTTTGGTGCCTTAAGGCACCGAAGCATAGTCCTGTCGGGGTGGTCGCGTGTGTCGGACGGACGCATAGCACCCAGCCACCCACCCCCCTCCCCCCCAAAAAAAGGACGACGACAATATAAGTTCGCGCTTCCACGTTTCGGATTGAAATATCTGGCGGCCCCAATTCCAGCCCTGCAAAATCTCTCTTCTCCACCGTCCCCTTCCGCGCCCAGATTGCTCAAATCCCTAATTCGCCGCCAACCCTCGAATCGCCCCTCGTCTCATCTCTTTCCCCACCGTTCCCCACCTCTGTGCCGGACGACGACGACGAAGACGACGGTCGCGCTTCACCACCGCACCGGAGCTACCTCATCTACGCCCTCGTCCACCGCACCGGGTGGTCCACCGACAACGTCGGCCGCCGCAACCGACGTGCCTCACAGACACCGAGTTCCACCGCATCAGGTGCGCTTCACTGACGCCGTCTCCCAGCTCATCGGGGCTACTTCACCGAGCACATCGTCGCACCTCCGCCCCCCGAGGCCGTTGGGGCTTCACCAACGGTCTCGTCCACCGCATCGTAGCACTCCACAGCCACTCAAGATCTGCATCCGTGCGCGGCCAGCCAACGCCAGCGCATCACCCTCAACGGCTCTGAAGTGACCCGCACTCTAGCTAGGCGAGCATGCCCAAACGCCGGCCCGAAGTAGGTATCCACACATCACTCCCTTGTGCACTGTTCCGACGATGTTTGGATATCCTTTCACTGCTCTCTTAGCTTACACGCCTATGCAACTCTGACTTTAACTCTTATTTCTTCTGGAGATATCATCTGAAACAAGCAAATCCATTTTTTAGCGAAGCATGACAGCGCTACGGGATCTGGTACACATCCTGCACACCCGTATAACCTTGTAAGTATCTGTCCTGCGGTACAACATCAAGGTCGATTCCTCTTATTTGATCAACCATTCGCCGTGTCAAAAATGCAGAGGGGGATGCAAGGAGCACAAGGCCTACACATCCAAGCAAGTGGTAACATGGACTTGTACATGAAACATCCCAAGCGCAAGCAGAGCTGCAGTGAGCCTGTACAACGAGCTAGCGTAAGTCCCTGCATTTCATTTAATTCGTACTGGCATTCGTGTATGATTTGTGTGCAGTGGCTGATCCACAAATTCAAGTTACCAGGGGCGAACATTTAACTCAAAAAATATGAAGGCACTTGCACTCCGGAAATCAACATAACTTCATAAATGTGAAGCTACATGCACTTTGAAAACCAGCTAATGATCCAAAGTAGTTCAGATTATAAACACTAAATGATGCGAGCACCAAAAAACACAAAATGCAACATGGTGTACAAGGACTACAAACATGGTATGTACCTGCTTGAATTATTCGTTCTCTGGCTGAAAATATCGAAGTGTAACTGCACGTATAACCAGTGCGCAAACTGCATATCAATATATCTATCCTGCACAAGTATGCCAATAGTTTCAAACAACAGATTAGAAAAGTATTTATGCTATGTTGTCATGATACGGGGACTTTCTGGTAGATGGCCTCGACGTTTCCTCAAGCTATGAAAATGATAATTTGCTTGTCATCAATGCCTGCAAATCTCTGTCTCTCTCAACATAGTAGATCATCATTAGACACTAAATCCTTCAATGAGCTTGCAAAATGCTTGCATTAGATCCCTCATTAGACACTATATGTTCATCACCAGGAGCATGTAAAATGTTTGCATCAAATCCTTCATTAGCAGTCTGTTCATTAGACACTTCAGGCTCAAGAACAACATGAGCTTGTATGTTTGCACCGGAAACTTGATTAGATACATCAGATTCAGTCAGTTCAGTATTGATTGGGGGAGTTATAAAATAAGTAGAAATTGGTTTCATTTTCTCATAGATTCCCTACATACAAGCAGTTTTACAACACCGTCAGGTTTAACTATTGGCCAGAAATTGAAGAGTTGAATTAGATATAATCAGGGATGTGATGTACGTGCTCGTTGCGCATGCTACTCTTGCAAGCTGCGACTGTCCGTTTGCGCAAGCTCGATGCCATACCCGTGCTGCCGCCGCTGCCTCCCACGTAGGCTACACCCAGGGTTGGATCTTCATCATCTTGTCCTTCCATTCGCTTGAAGCCCGGTGACCGCCCTCCAACGAGGGTGCGAGGAAGTGTTGTGTCGGTCTGTCCAGCGGTAGCTAGGTTAGGAGCAAACCAGACTGGAGGCTGGAGCGAATGAATTGGGATTTTTCCTGCTGTCGATCGATATGGGAGGCGCTCGTTTGGGCCGCGAGCCTGCTATAGGGCCTGCCTTGCACTTATGTTATTGGCCCATCCAAATTGAAACATTTTTCTTCATTTTTTACATTGCCTGCTCGTGCGTTGGGACGAACAAAACTAGCGTGGGCCAACCTGGACGACTCAAACTAGGCGCACACTTTCCAGCCACCTGAGGTGGCCGCCCATACCAGCCCCTATGGTGGCGTCGCCCCTTTTTGCGTGTATGATTGGATAGTGAAAAATATTCCAGTGGCGCTTTTGATTTACCCACAGAATGGTTGAATTGCTTGTTTCTATGAACTGAGTTCGCCAATAATGTGAAGGATGCCAGTCTTTTCATCCTATTGTAGATTGCTTAGATCTCGATATGCCAAAAGTAATCGCATGAAATATACAGTAAAAGCCAGTGTGATGTGTTTGGCTACAACTAGTCTGACTACACGTCCTCATATAACATATCAAGGATGCACCATCTTACCAGATTAACCATTCGACTTACCCATGCAGTGTGGGAAGAAAGAAGTATTGGGACTGCGTATCCAAGCAATTGATGTCATGGACTCCTTCGTACAACCTTGTAAGCGAAAAAGAAGTTGCAGTGTGCCTGTACAAAGAACTAGCGTAAGTTCAGTTACCTGCTTCTCGGAATTTTAGTTAGCCACTTACTGCAAAATTGTTCAATTACGTTGCTTGGCTTAATTTAGTTTGCTACTGATTACATAATGGCACAGCCTGTTAATCATATTGTAGACTGCGCCTATCTATATGTTTGATACTTACTGTTAAGAATTACCTGTTTGCCTTAACTTAAATATCTACTTGTTTGTTTAACTGCTTTGCTGCTGCAACAGCGGGTTACAATGATGTTAATAACTACTTTTCAGCATCCAATTGAAACTCTTTAATTCCTTGTTTCTTTAACTGGTTTGCTGTTATAACTCCCAGTTGAGATGTTTTGCTAACTTCAACTTTTCTGAATCCAATCGGAACTTTAATGGCAAAACAGGTTAGCCCAAGATCAAAGAGCGAGGTCCCCATGGACGTTGCATCATCCCATAGCAGTGGCACCGGCCCAATCGTGCATTATGAATTGCCAACTGCTGATGCTCTAGAGGCTAAACTAGTGGTAGAAAGAGATTCTGCTTCTGCACTTAGAGATGAAGTTGACATGTTGAGGAAGCAAACAACACAATCACAAGCAGTACTCAAGACAACCATTAAATATTTGGTGGATTTCAAAACGAAGCTAGCTGAGACTGACCAGATTGTTAAGGTCCTGAAGGAAAAAAGGAAATTAAATTCCTACTTGGTAAATCATAGGTGAAATGTTCTTTCCATAGTTGAATAACCTTTGTGTTGTCTGTTCATGTAATCAATCGAACCATTTGTTTTAGAGATCATGTAATAATTGTTTTTTTTGGTTTGTAATTTTATTTGAGCACAAGTCTGTATTAATTGATAAGACTCGGAGACATTTCATTTGGATTGCTGTGCCAGACCTACAAATATGCCAATCGGGCTGAATGTGCATTCAGCAATAGTAGTAGTATAGATGGACCATAAGTGGCACGCATCGGAAAGGGCCAAGATGCTGGCTAAAATAAGGATGTTGTTGTAGCCAAAAAAAGTACAGCGGCCTGGCTTATGTATGTTAGTTGATATTATTGATCCATATACTCTATAAGTGTTTATATGTCTGTTAGTTCTGTACATTCTTGGTTGATTGACTCGGTATTTGAATCTTGATACATCGCTTGTGTACATATCTAAATGGGAGTACACATTATGCTGCGTGTGACATTTGAGTTGGACATGAAGTGTTCCAAATATTCGAATTCACCTTAAACTGGATTCTAGTTTCTGAATTTGAGTATCGGCATTTGTAAACCATATTCATATATGACAATGGAATACATCTTTGTCGTCCTTTTGAAGATATATAAAAACACGTAGAATGATTTATAAAGATTCATATAGGAATACAAAATGGATTCGAATTTAGTTGCCAGGGTAAACGTGGATGCTTATTGTCCCAAAATTCGAAAGAAGCAGCAAAATGTCCACTCCCACATCGGCTGCCCGAAGCCAAGTGTTTGGGAGATGGAAATTATTGTCTACCCATTACACGGACAATCCATCGGCCCGATTTCCACTGCTCTAAATAGGGGTAGGTTAGTAACTTCAATTAGACGTGACACGACCGCCTCTTAGCCCATTCCGACACGGTGGGCGTCAAACATGGGCGGCAAAACTCATTTGATTCAAGCTTGTCTGAAAGACCTCTGTTTCTCCCTCCATTCCCCATTCATACATGGTGGGCGGCAAAACAAACTCGACTCGGCCGAAATCGATGTAGGCAAATATTTTCAATAGGGGCAGGTTTGTAACCTCACTCAGACGTGACACAACCGCCCTACCTGTCAGCCCCGTTCATACACCGTGAGCGCCAACCATGGGCACCAACCACCCTCTCCTCGCCTGAAATAGCTCTAGGCAAATATTGGCGAGATGCGAGATTACCGTCCTATCCCCAACCGACGAGACGTCCAAATTTTAAACGGGGGCTAAGTTCATAACTTTCCCATATTTCAGACAGGCGCGTCCCAAAAACATGGTTCCCCGTACCTCTCCCTCCATTTTCCCATTCATACACCGTCCGCGCTAGAACACCCCATCCCCACACCAGCCTCCGTCCGCCACCCCATCCATCGCCGCCGTCCTCCACCACATCCATCGCCACCGTCCTCCACCATGCCGGAGCGCCTACCAAGACCGCGTCGTCCACTGCTAGAGATGGACGTTTCTCATCCACGGCGACGGACCAATAGCCTTGCATCGCGTCCTCTCGCTTCATCGGCGTTGTCGTCCTCTTTGTCGGGGCCGCTCACACGACCTTCTCTTCCACCGCAACGGGACTTATCCCCCGATGCACCCGTCTACCGTCGCAGATCTGCTTCAACGCCACTGACAGCCATCGCACCCCTGATGCCTACACGGCGCCGCAAGAGAGGTGGTACTTCATATCTCCTCAACTTTTTGATCTCAACCAGAAAATAGATCTTAACTTGGTTACTCTACTTTCTTTTCAGCTCTTAGAATTTAGTTCTTAGTTCGAAGCAAACAATGGATGCTAAATATCATTTCTCCGGTTTGCAGCTTCAAATCTGCCATGGCACAGCCATAATACGGTTTAATTGATCATGCTTAGGGTTTAATTGATCATGTTGGTTCCGTGGTGGTTTCTTTAATAGAAATCGGAGGGGAAACCCTCTTTTGCTAAAAAAATATGCTTAGAGTTTCCCCCTTTTATGATCACTATACGATCAGAATACGTGCTTCGTGTCATAATAACACTGCTCCACCCATCAAGCTAAACAAGCTTAGTTGTTCAAATACGAATCTTATATTATTAAAACAGAGTTGTTTAATTGGTCAGCTAAATGTTCCTAAATTAGTTTCGAAAATGCATGTTCGCCGCTCGGGTGTGTATCTCTACAGGGTGCCCACGGTGGGCCGGCCCACCCTGGGATTTGGGTCGTCCCAGGCCCCGATTCCCCTCTGTTCTGCTGCGCGCTTCCGATCTCTACTCGCCCCCAGCCGCCTGCCTCGCCGGCGACTTGTCGTCCCCGGACGGCATGACTCTAGGAGGAGACGCCGGACTAACAGGAGGCCAGGAGCCGCTCGCCAAATAGCGTCACCGCTGCCCGGGCGCGCCGCCGTGCCTACCTTCCCAGTCCGTTCAGGGCTCGGGCGTGCAGCGCCCACCAAGCCAACCCGATTTATCCTGAGATACGTCCTCAACACTTAGCAGCCACTCCTCATCACCCATTTTCTAATTGATTCATTACTCATTAGGCAGGACTTTCATTAGGGTTTGTTGTGTGCTCAGTGCTACCTACACTTAATGGTTCAGATGTATTTTGGTAATCTTTAGTACCTCTAAAGTTCACAGGGTTTTCAAAATTCCGGCCCTCGGAACAGAAACTAGTCATTTTGGATTGTTGGTCGTAGTGACATTGACCCAGATTACTACTGCAAGCCAGGTTTGTTGAAAATTTTACTTGTCTTTCTTACTCATTCGATATAATATCCAATTATTCACGTCGATTAGTTGTAAACAATAAGTGCTAGACAAACTTCTTCATTCAGATTTTGGACGGTCTCTTACTGCAGTTACAATTTTGCATACTTGTCCTAGTAAGCTCACAAGTAAATGATTGATTCACTACATCTATGCTTGCCTTGTCATATTTGTTGTCAATATTCTTTTAGGGTGGACCACCCTGTTTCTAAATACTGGAACCGTAGACATGAGTGAATAGTATTTCTCTATGTGATTTCTTCCATCATGTGTGGGTAACGAACACTGCATTGTATAGAAAGAAAGTGTCATTTCCAGCTTTTAAATAGGTTTCGATCTTTTACATGGAATACAATCTGCCTACTTGCTTTGTGTCGCACTACCAACACTCCACCCTTGAAGCTAAACATTACGCCACTCATAATTGCTTAGTTTATTTGTTCAAATACGAATTTCATATGATTCTAATGTTCCTACTTCAGTTTTGAAATGTGTACCTGTTATAGAGACATAAGGGGTTTGTATTTCTGTGTGTGGTCTGGTCAGCACGGTTGGGGAGGTGAACTTTGCATATGCAGGGGTTTATAGGGAGACACTCTCCGAGTTGAATCCGCAATGCATTCCATAGATAATCTGACTACTTTTTATGTTTTCGTGAATCTCAGATTCTGAACAGCATCATAATGATTATGAGCTTGCGCGCATGAAAAGAATAAAGCAGAACAATGCCATGGCTGTCAAACTTGGCATTAAGGGACTGAAATCAAGTCTGGATGCAATGCAATGCAAACGCTCTCCACCTACAGATTCATGCTCAGAATATGATCCTAAAAGTGATTCTGAGCTAGAGGGAGACCTAAGTCAATGTAGCTCCCTAGTGGAGGAGTCAGAGGAAGATGCCCTATCTTATTCACCCATCAAGGTACTTGCTCTAACTTTCCAAGGTTACATTGCTCGCACATATCTTGCAACAGATGCTTTGCATTGCTTCTACTTTGTTGAACTGCCATTAGCTTAGTTTACACATCGTGTATGTGAATACGCCCTGCCTATCCATTTTCAGTACATATTCCATCTGTCATCATACCATATTTATCCATTCAAATGTTGTTCTTGTGTATCAGACATTCAAAAGGAAGAGGGCGATTGCTGATCATGGAGGAGCACAAGCAAAGTATTTGGAAAAGGTAGTGGCACCTGATAAATCAAATAGCCCATTAGGTGTAGTTGCAATATCACCTGACCCACAAAATACCCCAACTCTAGCAGACTCTAGCCCTACTACACTGGTCATTTCTGATGCCCCAACTCAGCAGACCCCAACTGCAGCAAACAGTATGATTATGCCAGTTGACATAGCACCAGCTGTATGACGCAAAACCCCCATTCCAGCAAAGAGTACACCAAATCCAGTTGCCAAATCCCTTTTCAAACCAGAGAGAGCCCCAATTGCAGCAAATAGGACCCCTGTTCCATTTCTTCCCAGTTTAGAAGACGAAGCTTATGTTGTTGTCAGGAACTTTGTGCGCATCTTTCCTTCATGGAAAGATTATACCGCAGACACAGAACAATTTCTAGTCTTCCTCCGCAACTTACGCGTAAGTAATGTACTAATGTTATTCATGGTCATTACTGCATATGTTTCTACTGACAGAAGACACAAGATTTCATTCTTTTAAATAGGCGAGGAGCAAACTAGATTGTGATGACGAGCAAGGGTTGGTTGCGCTTTTCAAGCACTCGTTGATGAAGTATCGTTCCTACCTGAGGCAAGCGCACTTCGATGGCAAGCCTCTGAACGAAATTTCTGTAAAGTCTCCGGTGCTACATTTATCCGACGGTGACTGGAATAATCTTGTTACACTTTGGTCTCGGCTGCAGCGTAAGGTACTGTCTATGATATCACATCACAATTTGAACTACATTTCTGCATTTGCCTTAATGTCTCACTTGTACGAAAACTGTTAGCAGAAGAACATTCGTTCTCAAGGGACCACAGAATCTCGCAACTATACTGCACACTGCATTGCTCTTGTGAGTACCTCTTGCCATGTATGACCATACTTACTTTCTTAGCTGTTTGATTATGTAGCATCACTGCACATGTTAGCCTCGTAATCATCCATTTGGTGGACATTATAAGATCTGTATGGACTCTTACATAAATTTAGAATCAACCCAATGCTTTTGAAGAGGTTTAGCTCTGCAGTCCTCTTGTAAGGACTCAACGTGGTCTATCACTATACTTACATTAACAACTACTCCCTCCGTCCCATAATATAAGAACGTTTTGTACAGTACACCAGTGTTCAAAACACTCTTGTATTATGGGAAGAGGGATTGGTTCATTTTGTAGCATTCTGCATCTTATCTCCCTCGCCCACAATTTACTAAAAAAGATCAGATCTATATTTAATCTTACCAACAAGTAGAATACACAGACAATGCCAGTGCAGAAGTGTATCCCATTGCTCTTGTCAGTACATTTTGTCCTGTAACGCTTGTACTTCCAGGGATTGGTAGTTGATTATGTAGCATCAATCTGCATCTTATCTTCATTATCCTCTATCCCTTCCAGTATTATCATATCTATAATTACTCTCTACAAAATGTAGAGTACAGGCAATGCTTATGAAGAAGATTCTGTGTTGAAATTCTTGAGTTATCCTTCCCTTGACATGGAGAAGGGCATTATAAAGCCGGTGTTAACTGTTAATGTAAGTCAGTCCTTCTAAAGCCTTTATCCTCAACTGCTATTTAATTTGCTCATACTCCCTATCATTTACTGTTGTTTAGTTTGTTGTTTCTACCAAAATGCATGTTCGTAAGAACCGTAAGTTCTAAGTTTTACTTGTAAAAGCAAATTCCTTATTCATACCATGCACATTACTTAATACTCCCTATATGTATGATTGTTTTTGTGGATCTATAATCCAGTGTGTGGTGAAGCAGCCCACGTTTGCACCTTGTCATCTCCTGTTTTATCTTACTGATGTGGCTGATGATATGAACAACATGCCATGCACATTATCCAAAATAGATACAATGATTTTCTTTGCCCTTCATCTATGCTTGTTATGTTGACATGGTAATCCAGTAGTGTGGTGAAGCTCCCCGCATTATGAACAATGCCAAATTATGCTATTGATATTTTGAACTTACTCTTTATTTTCTAATTTGAAATTGGATAGAATTGACAGAACAGTTATCATATTTGTTTATACACGTGCAAACCCTGTCATCTCTCTGCTTTGTTTCAGGGTGATATGCCTGATGGCATGCACAAGTTTGCTGAAGGCTGTGAGACAAACCCAACATATATTGCAGCAAAGAAGGCAAAACATCTTGAAGATAGCGAGACAACCCCAAAGTCTTGTCTTGATGCAGTGTTCAAGTTACTTGAGACTAACAGTCAGACAAGCTCACAGAATTCGTTGTCTGAATCAGTTCGACTTCTTCAGTCCCAAGTTCTAGCAGAAAGGCATTCTGCAACTCAACTTCGACTTGAAGTCCTATCTCTAAGAAAGATTGCGGAGAACACCAATGAGAACCTCATCGCTAAACAGCTACACCTGGAAGCTATGACCGACATGCTAGGCCGGTCTCACAGCCTTGCTCAGCAGCTTGCGCAGCAGTTCCCCCGCAAGGCTAACCTTTCTTGAACTGTCTTGGAAGTGGTCTCGGTTCAGTATTATTTTGTTACGCTGCAATGGTGCCTAGTTTTTGTAATCTGCTTCTTCGTTGCGCTTTATGATCACTGGTTAGGGATGGCAATGGGTAGGGTATGGGTGGGTACAACCCTTTTCTACCCAAACCCATACCCACAACTTTCTATACCCACCCATTTCAATACCCATGGGCACAAGTTGACACCCATGCCCATACCCATTGGGTATCCCATACCCAATGGGTATCCGATGGGTACAATATATAGCATTTACTTGTTGAAAAATTATAGAAATGAGTCTAAAATTCAAGTGATGATTGTCGATCAATTTAGCATCGACGATGCCCCTCCGGTGGGCCTTTTAGAGGTGGAAAGGGAGTACAATAAGTGGTGGGTAGAAGCCCGACACAAAGAGAGGCAGCCATGGGAACTACGGTATACTGGTCCGAGTGTTGGGCAAGAGTCTGTTGTCGAATAGTCAAGATTTCACTATTTTGATGAGCCACATAGGTTGAAGGAAAAGTGATGATCTGTAATTTGCGATCCTACGACTATGGCCGGTTTAGGGAATAAGGGATTGAGGGTTTGGCCATAGAAGTTGGATGTCGACCCCACATGTCATAGGGCTTATTTTTATTTATTAATTTTTTCTGGGTATCCACTGGGTTACCCATGGGCACAATTTCATACACATGCCCTACCCATATATTTTGCGGGTATGGATACCCATACCCATGGGTACCAAATCTTGCCAAGTCTTACCCATGCCCACTATTTTCGGGTAGGGTACCCACGGGTACCCATACCCATGGGCAAAACTGCCATCCCTATCACTGGTGGCGAACTTCGATGCCCAGTGGATGTAATATACCTTAAATCCTTTATTGTATAGTGTAGGTTTATTCTTAGTTACTATGCTGTAATTTCTTTATTGTATAGAGTAGGTTTGTTCTTAATTCCTACTAGTTACTGCCATCATTCGCTATCTGAAAAAAATCAGATGTAGTCGACCGGACCGAAACATTCGACTCTAACGGGCCAGGTTTTTAGCGGGCCACCATTGGGCCGGCCTGCGTCTTTCTTGGGCCCGAATGATTGGGGCCTTCACACATTGCGCCAGGCCCAAACTTACACCGGCCTATATTTTAGTTGGGCTTTTTGTCGACCCAGCGCTTAGTTTGGCCCAGGTAGCGTTGGGCCATTAACAGCCTGAATATTGTACTGGCCTGTTACGACCGAGATGAAACCACGAGCCTTTAGCAGGCCAAAATGCATGTTGGGCCTCAATTTTCACTAGTCGTCGACGGGCCTTCAGCAGGCCGAAATGTAGACCGGGCCGTTTTGGGCCCAGTTAGCTCACGGGCCGTTACCAGGCCGAAACATATCTCGGGCCTTAGTTGGCCCACTGATATCATGGGCCTTTAAGAGGCCAAAAGCTTAGCACAGGCATCAACGGGCCTAATTACGCGACAGGCCTTTAACAGGCCCAAAGTCACGTTGGGCTTAACTGTTGCCACCTTTAGCACGGGCCGTTAGTGGGCCTGATGTCCCGTCAGACCATATATGGCCCATGGGCAGCACGGGCCATTCCCAGGCCGAAAGTCACACCGGGCTGAAATGGGCCCATGTCTACATCAGGCCTCTAATAGGCCAAAAGTCACTGGGCTGTAGTTGGGCCCAAATATTCGGCGAACAATTAACGGGCCAGATCTGGCTTTGGGCTGCAAATGGGCCCAAATATTGGACGAACAATTAACAGGCCAGATCTGGCTTCGGGCCGTAAATGGGCCCAAATATTGGGCGAACAATTAACGGGCCAGATCTGGCTTCAGGCCATAAATGGGCCTTTATTAAGCAGGCCGTTATTGGGCTGGCCCACTAGTACCTGATTAAGTTCTATGGGTCTTTGACTGGGCCGGCCTTTTTAACCTATATGGGCCTCTGTTGGGCCCAGCCATGGGTCGACGTATCATAGGCATGTCTCCTCCAATGGGCGGGCGACATCTGGCCCACTGACGAGCTGACAGGTGTTCCCTTCGGCCAATCGGAATTTTACACATGGAAATTTCCCATTGGTCAGGGCTGTTAACGGGTTATCGGATCCAAAATCCGACCCAATAGCTTAACAGCGTTCCGTTACGGTGGATGCCACGTGTCGGTCACCCTTGACGAAAGCACTTCTGTGACGCGCGATTTATCGTCATGGAAGTGGACACTTCCGTGATGATAATTTTGGTAATGTCATGGAACACTTCTATGACAGCACAGGTATGACTATCTTGATTATGTCATAAATTTGTCATGGATGTACATGCATGACAAAAAACGCGACCTACTGTGACAAACACGTATCATCACGGAAGTGTATTTTTTTTGTACTGCATTTTAGCAAGGTTAGCCATTATTCCATGAGGAAATTGTAAGACTTATTCTATAAGTTGTTCCTGATGAATCCTTTGTATATCCAAGTTCGACCTTTGCTTGAAGACCATGTCAATGCTATCTCGAAGCATGTCTGTGGTACTCCGATTTTCAACAAAAACTTTGAAGCCCAATGCTAAATGTTTCTTGCTCAATTATCCGAACACTGCTGTATGGGTAATGTCATGAAGTTTCTCTCCCCTTACCTAAAGGGTTTTCTACATTATATATTGTCACAGATATCATGCTCTGCTTGTCCTTGGGAAGGTTATACCCCTGAAATATGTGTTTAAACACATTATCCTTTCCGTGGCTGTTTAATCTGGAAATCACATTTTCCTTTCCATTGTTTTGTTTAAACTTTCTTGTGCACTATATGATCTAAGCAGAAATAAGTTCCTACTTATGTAAGCACCTCGTTGTACAACTCTGTCAGTAAGACCCTGTTACCATTGTTGATGACATTCTGGTAACCATCGATGGACGAGAACTTTGCCTATTGGTCCGCCTCGTTCAACGAGCAGGAAAATGGTTCTCTTCGTCTCTCGCCCTTGGTACCGACGTTGTTGCCGACATAACCGACAGGCTATTCCTTGCCATGCCTTGCTATCATAACTGTGCAAGATGTCAGCGCCTTTCCTACTTTAAACCCACATGGTGGGCCCATAACCCACAGTTCCATAGGATCAAAACCTGACTCTCCTGTACAACCTATTGTCAAAGTTATTCCACGCGCTTGACTTCATATGTAATTCACGGGCCACCTGCCTAGTGATCTATTATGGTATCAGACGCAATACTTATTCCCATTGCTCTGAACCCCTTTCACACTTCGTTTTAGGCAACGAACGATTGCCTATGCGCTTGGAACTCCTTGTTGTACCTTCTTACCTTGCGCTCGATGTGTTTCATTTGTTCAACTCGAGAGATACTCATCTGCTCATTCATGGGAAAACCCCAGACGATTACTCCTTATAGCGTTCTACCGTTGGCGAGCTGCCCCTTGCCTATCCGTAAGTACGATGGAGTTCCTGAAGAAAGGATGACGACTTCATCATGATAGTCTGAAACAGAGGAGAGAAGACGTCAATATAATGGATCGACCTCTTCGAGAAGGACAACCAAGACCGAGGAGATTCGTTAGAATTTCGTAACCAAATCCTTTCCCCCTTACTCCCCCTCTTAAATCTCGGGACGAGATTTCTTGTAGTGGAGGAGAATTGTGACGCCTTACCTACAGTAATCCTGAATTAAGGATGCCACGTCACCACGGTTACTGTTGTTAATCTCGCGTTAGTTCAAAACCGATTCAAATTCAAATTTGAAATTAAGGCAAACAACAAAAGTTTTCCAACAATAAAACTAAAATGTTCAAAATGTGTCGGATAAATCATAGGTAATTGTGGTGGAGAAACCAAACTGTGATAAAGGGTATAAAGGCTCTAAAGTAATTAAACAGTAGTTGAAACAATTAAATAAATGCCTATTGAATTTTATAAAATATTAGATTATTTTATTTTGGGTTAAGGATTAATGTGGCCGGAGTATATTTACAAATACTAATTTAGGTGCTAGTGGTAAATTTTACAAAACTTAAATAAAAGGAAACTAGAAATGAAACACAAAAGAATAACTAAAAAGAAAAAAAGACAGAGACAAGAAGCTTCCCTCCCCCCACTGGGCTTCGGCCTAACTCGCCTCTGGACCACCAGGCCGGCCCACCCCACTCC